>NW_006159557.1:1775292-1799002 GCF_000334495.1 Tupaia belangeri chinensis | reverse complement strand
TTTCCCTTGGTGAGAAGGAAACCAAGCCAAGTAAAGCCCCATTATTCTCCAGAGAGTGTCCCTAAGAGGATAGAAACTAAAAGAGACAAGAGCAGAAGGCTGGTCTTGGCTACTACACTGCAAGGTATGACCTGTCTAGCTGTGACTTCAGAAGTGCTGGTCAGGGTTTTCCTCATCCCAGGGCTATTGTTTTCCCACATGGGTAGCTAAAGTTCCCTGAGCTGGGAAGACTTTTTTCCCATTTAAAAATTCAGGACCAGCAGTTGGTGCAATGGCCACATTGCTAGACTCCCAAGCAGTCGACCATGGTTTGAGTCCTGGACCCGGTGGCTTAAACTCATGCTGGATGCATGTGCGTGCGTGCCCAAGATCCCAAAAAGAGAATGAAGAAGAAGGAGTTGTGGTGTGGCCATCACTCCTGGGGAGTGATTTCTTGTTTTCTGTTTCTCTGTCTCTCTCTTATTTTTCTGGTGAGCACATTTGTAAAAATCTTCTCCAAAAGAAAAAAAAAAACAAAAAACAAATTTCAAACCCAGGGAACACTAGGCAATAGCCAAACTCAGATATATATGGAGGAGAAGTAATAGGAACAATCAGATCATTTCCCCCAGGGAGAAGGCCAGTGGAGATTGAACTGTGAAGGAAGAAGAGGGAAAGCAGGGACCCAAGAACATCCCACCAGGCCTGAACAGGAGCATGGTCTCCAGCCAGCTCACCTCCACTGTGGGCCCCGGTGGTTTCCTCCTTGCGTATTTTAAAATAGCTACAATTGCTTTGACTCAGGACAAGGAATGTGAACAAACAGTGCCCAGAAATAAACTGAGAAGTTATTTCAAAGGTTATTTCTGAGAAGCAAATATCTCCCTTGAGAAAACCAGTGGCATTTGGAAGCAGAGATCACGTCTCCCTAATACCATAAGCCCAGATCCTCAGCGGGCAGGGCTCAGTGCCCACACTGCCTGCTCTTCGCACGCGAGGGGCTGTGTTCACCGGCCTTCAGAGAATTCTCTGCAGCATCAAAGCTGGAACATTTACCTCCTGCAGAAACGCTAATAGCTGGCAGTTTTCTTTTCAGCTCATCTACTTTTCTAGCTCCTGCCCTTGGCTATTCTCTCAAAGTCAGCTGTTGCCAGGAGCACAGGAGCACTGAAGGCCGCCTTGGCTTTACATCCATCTCTCATTTCTGATTTATTTCCCAAGAAGAGCAGCAAGATTTCTCAAGAATCTGGGTCTCTTCTGCTTTTGTTGACCCTAAGTGATAGTCAGAAGAAGGAAAACTCAGACCTGGCAGCTTGCTTTCTCACTTTTTCTCTCTGTCTCTCTCTGGTGAGCACATGTGCCCTATATCAAATTTTAAAATAGTAATAATAATAATAGTAAATAAAATTAAGTAAATAATTCTTTAAAATTGTTTAAAAATTCAGTTTATGAAAATCCATCTGACATAATTTTTGTATATAAGGATCATTTGTTTTCTTCCAGCAGCTTGCTACTTGTACCAGTAACACTAAATAACCCCATCCTTTTCCCACTGAAATAAAATAAGTCTTTTGTAATATATTTGAAAAGAAGAAGAAGAAAAACTCAGAAGACAGTGGCTATTTCCGTCAGGGCACCAAGCACTTTGCCCAAAAGGCACCTTGTAAAGGAGGGGAAAGTGATAAGGGGATGGCCTAGGGCACTCGTTTTCCACCAAACACGAAGCAGTTTCGCCCCTCAGGAGACATTTGGCAAGTCTGGAGACATATTTAATTGTCACCCTAAGGGAGGGGCGTTTGGTGAGGACAGAGCGTGGGATGCTGCTAAACATTCTAAAACACACAGGACAGCTGCATGCACCAAGAATTCCCTAGTCCAGAACAACGGCTTCCATTGCTGAGAAACCCTGACCCAAGGGCTTCTGAAACCGCAGTGTTGCCTCCTTGCCCTCCTTTCTTACCCAGGTCATTTGCTCATTTGTGCAATTTGAAAAATATCCATCTTTTCTGCTGTTGCCCTGACTGAGGGGCTGTGGGATGGAATCAGAGGAGCTGAGTACTCGCCCTGGAAAGACAAATACCCAGGGACTCACACACACTCCGCTCTCACTAACAGTATCTGAATCGCCCCCTCCTCACTGTATTACCTTTTTGCTTTTTTTCCTTTTCAGGTTTTTGCCATAGGGCGTGTACACTCCCCTCCCCAGGTGATTTGCATGCACCTGGCATGATTTTCAAGCCACCAGGTTTGGGATTTGAACCATAGTTGGCCATATGTGAGTTTAGAGTCTTTACCACTACATCACCTGCTCTACCCACTATGTCCAAAATTTTTTTGGGGGGAGGAGGGAGTTTTCTTTTTTTTTCTTTCTTTATTTTTTCTTTTTTTGTTGTTTGTTTTCTTGGCTATAAAGCACATGTGCTCACTGGAGAGACAGAGATAGAAAGTGAGAAATCACCTCTGGTGGTAGGGGGGAGTGGGTGACCACACCGCAATCCCTTCTCTATTCTCCTCTAGGGACTTTGGGCATGCATGCACATGCACCCAGTGTGAATATTAAGCCATCGTATCTGAGACTTGAACCATAGTCAACTATGTGGGAGTCCAGTGACATAAATATTATATCATTCCCCACTGTGTCACTTTTAATTAGTTTTCTGGAAAATATCATAAAGTCAGAGACTAAAGTGAGTAGGTTCATCTTAGAGACATCTAATCCTGATTCTTTTTTTAAGTAATGTCAGAGACTAAAGTGAGTAGGTTCATCTTAGAGACATCTAATCCTGATTCTTTTTTTAAGTAATGTTTCCCAGAAAAATGTTGGGCCAAAGAAAGTAGTAACCTTATTTAGTTTTTTGTCTATTTATCTGAATTTTATTTATTTCTCCCATGACAGAGAGAGACAGAGATAGAGACATGCACTCCCAACAAATCTTCATGCCATGATTCATCTCCAGCCTCAGCTAACCACAATCACCAGAATGTACACACACACACACACACACACACACACACACACATGTGCCAGGTGTACAGTGCAAGATCTCAGGACATGAACCGAGAACCTTCCCATGTAGGTCCAGTTGTATTCTTGTTTTACCACCATCTGACCTACAAACCTAATTTCCAAACAAAATTACTAAAATGGTTTCAGTCAATGACCTTAAACTTTTTTTTAAGAGGTTTTTGCCTTAGGGATCCTATACTTACCAGAGAGACAGAGATGGTGAGAGGAAAAATGAGAAATCACCCACCCAGGGGGGATGGGCATACCATAATCCATTGTCCTCCATTCTCCTCCTAGGATATTGGGCACACACATGTGGTCAGCATGATTTTCAAGCCACTGGGTCTGGGACTTGAGTGATAGTTGACCATGTTGGAGTCCAGTGACATAACCCCTATGTCATCTACTGTCCCTAATGACCTTAAACTTTGAGAATCTCAAAATCATCCAAAGGGCTTGTTAAACCCAAAATGGATGAGCTGCACTCTTAGGGTTTCTGAATCAGCAGACTTGAGTCAAGGCCCAAGATCTGCCAAATGATGCTGATGCTACTAATCAGAGAACACATATTGAGAACCACTGGATAGGGCCAGCACATGGCATAGTGGTTACATTGCTAGACTCCCTCGTGGCTGACCTTGGTTCAAGTCCTAGACCTGGTAGCTTGGAAATCACTCTGGGCGCGTGTACATGTATGCCCAAGATCCCAGGAGGAGAATGGAGGAGAAGAGATTACAGCATGGTCATCTTCCCTGGGGGGGGGGGGGGATTTATCACTTTCCCTGTCACTATCTCTCTCCCTGACGAGTGCACATGCCCCAAGGCAAAATTCTCCAAAACAAAAACAAAAACAAAAACAAACAAACAAACAAAAAAACAAAACACTGGACAAGGTTATTCTTCTTTCCAAAGCATATATTCAAGTAACTTTCATAGATAAGAGTTTTAGAGCAGGAATTAACCTTACACAGAATTCCATCTTACTCTTGAAGTAAGAAAACTTCACATTAGACCAAACATCATTAAGCAAAAGGCTAAAAGCTCATGGCAGCATAGAAAGAGTCGAGAATGTTCACTTGAGCACCTGTATTCTAGGCCTGGGGATTCAATCTCTGGACTCCTTAGCCTCTGGGCTACTTGAGCCAAGTAGCTTTAGTAAGTCATTTAATTTCTGATCCTCAGCCCTCATCTTTTATAGAGGAGAGCAAATAACTTGTCTTACCCACTTCACAATGTCATGGAGATTATTAAATGAGATTTTACAAAAATAATAACTGGCAACACTAGAGGCAAATGGTACATGAGAGTATGTGTTGTTTCTCAATTAACCTGAAGCCACAGATATAAGTGGCTGAGCCCTGGTGACAGTCATTCTTCTAGCAAAGTGTTACTCATCCGGGATTTATAAGCCAGAAAATGCACACTGAAACACCACTCACTCTACGGGTCTATGGTATATATCCTTATAGAATTAAGACAAAATAACAAAGTGGACAAATGAGCACAACTGCTCTTGACCTCTTAGAAAATGTGATCATCGAATGCGTCATAGAGCCCAGTGACGTATTACACACATGAAGCACCAAATGAAAAGCCTGCTTTCTCTAAAGACTGATCATTTCTTATGGTGATGTGGGAAAATACCACCATTAAGTTGGAGATTGCCCGGACTCTCTGATTTTCCCTGCAAACCACAACCTTGGGAATACAACATGGCAAGTATGAGTAGTTCCATATTAAAATTTTCATCCATCTATAGTTCTTTAAATTTCTTAAACTCTATTTTCTCCATGTACTTGCAGCTTAACTCATTCCTTGGGTAAAGGAAAGACTTCAAACCTTGATAGAACTTGAAATAATTTAAAAGTACACTTTTCAAGAGAGTTATTTTCCTGTGTCTGCTATATAGAAAGGTCTGTAACATTACTTATCAATTATGTCATTAAATTACTTACATATAAACCTTCCAGGGGACTCAAAAATAAACCAAAATATTTCAGTTTTCTGTGTAAAGCTGAAAAGGAACAAATACTTGGGAGTACTAAGTTCTATATTTATTTATTCATTTATTTGAGAGGTTTATTGCTATAGGGCACATGCGCTCACCAGAAAGACAGAGGGCTAGAAAGTGAGAAATCACCCCCCGGGGGGACTGGCCACACATCCCTTCTCCTTCATTCTCCTCTCGGGATCTTGGGCACACATGCACACACGCCCAGCATGAGTTGAAGCCACTGGGTCTGGGACTCGAACAGCAGTAGATTATGTGTGAGTCCAGGGACATAGCCATTACACTAACTGCTGGTCCTGACTAAGTTCTATATTTATTTAGAGATAATTTTCTCCTTAGGTATACTATTATTCATATTATTATTTCAAATATGGAGGGTGTGCATGTGTGTGTCTGTGCACACGTGCACCTCATACCCTTTCTAAGAGTGGCTCTTGTCAGAATTACAAATGATTGCAGATGGAGGCATTTCACCCAGCGGTTTTCCCCGGAGTTTACCAGCTCTGAAAACAGCTCTGGAACTGAACAAAAACCAACACTTTTCCTTTCTAAAGTCTTTGTTCAAACCAAGGCAGACATTTTGGACACTGGTGGATTAATTCATTTCTTTCAAACATTATTTATTTATTGACACACCAAAAACTGTACATAATTAATGTATAAGACTTGATGAGTTTGGAGACAAGTGATGCTTATCTATGCAATAAGCCCATTCATCAATCATCAAGATCTGTGCCATAAATCTGCTAATTGCCTCTAAACTTCCTTTATTTTTATTATTATTATTATTATTATTATCATGTCTGTGATAGGAATCCTTTACATAAGATCCACCATCTCCACAAAACCTTAAGCATATCATACAGTATTGTTACTTGTAGACACTCCATTGTAATTTAATTTTAACTACGATTTTAAGTAAGTGACAGATTTTCACCTTACTCATCGTCTGGATATAAATTACCAGCACAGATAATTCATACAGGTGCACTATCATGGCATATTTGTTAGGAAAGCACAGGCAGTCTCTTCTCAGTAAAAAGAGAAAATATTTACCAGCTGTCTGAGGAAGTTCTGAACAGTCCATAGAATCCCTGAAATACTGGGTCCACAGGCTTCGTCCTTGCTCTATATCCTATTTCCTGCATTTCTCCCACTGTGTTGTTCTCCCCATTTGCAGGAAGACTGCACATTTGTTTACCTAAGTTGTTTGCTAGGAGTCGGGCTGGCTGGGGAAAACAACCACCTAGGGAATCCCGCTAAGAGGCATAGAGGAGGGAACTTGATGATCCTAGAAGGGGAAGAGGAGGTGGCAATGTGAACAGGCTCGGTGGTAATGAAGCAGCAAGAAGATAAAACAACATTTTGGGAGGTCTGGTTTTCTGCTACATCTGAGTAAAGAGGGAATGAGGAAGGGTGGGGAGACACATTCCAGAACCAGGAAACTCTACATCATCTTTCTATGCACATTCCCTTAAACGTTGTTGACACAGTGAAACAGAAAAAAGAGATGAAATATTTTCATAGCTGACATGTAGTGATGGCTAAGTAGGCTAAGTTTAATGGAAACACTGCAGAAGAACCAGACAAGAAACTGGACCAGGCTAACTGGTAGCAGGTAGCATTCTATCCTCAGCCCTTTGTTGCCTATTTTTCATATACACATGAACAAAGAGTCTAAGGGAGGCTCAAAACACAGCCTCAGACTTTTATACAGAAAAGCAGATGGAAAGACATTTTGTAATGAAAAATCTTTATTGGATTTTTTTCTGTGAAATTGCAGGTATTAAAGCTTAAAGGGTTTTAAATCAATTTAGTAGGTCATTGCCAGAATTTTGTTTTAAATGGATAGAACAGAATGGAATAAGGATTATCACCATGCTTCCCCTGTAAGGGTAAGAGATCTTTGGATATCGTTGCTTTATTTCATTTTATTCTCATTGCTCTCTCCTACGAGTTTATGAATCATTGCTGTTTACCCATTACTACAGCTGCCGTTGCATGTTTCCGTGTGTATTTATGATTATTGTTGAGCTCTCTGTCTCTCTCTCTCCCTCAACTAAATTACAAACTGCAGGGACTCCGGATTTGCATTATTGTAGTGTTCAGCACTTAGCACAGTGTTTAGCCAAACTAGGAAACAAAAATATTCTTTTCAAAGTGATAAATGAATACCTAAGAGGATTGAACCTTACTTTCAAAGCTCCACTACTCTTCAAAATGTCACAAATTTTATTTATTTTATATTTTTGCTCCCAATATATGAGATATTTAGTGAATTATTTTTTAATTTTGTAAAGGATTGTTTTCTGTGATTGCTTAAAGGAGAGCTTTCGCTCACAATAAACACTGTTCACTTAAATCTATTGGCTCAGATTGGTAAATTAAGAAATTTATATCGGACTCTATCACTTTGTTCTGTATTCTGTTCTGTTTGATTCTTTTTATTTTATTTTATTTTATTTTTTAGATTTTTGCCATAGGGCATGTGTGCTCCCCAGAAAGAAACAGACAGAAAGAGAGAGAAGGAAAGTGAGAAATCACCCTCAGTGGGGATGATCATGCCACGATCCCTTCTCCTTAATTCTCCCCTTGGAATTTTGGACATGAAGAAGCATGTGTTTTTCAAGCTGCCGGATTTGGGGTTCAAACTGTGGAGTTGGCCATGTGGGATCCAGCAACTTAACCATGATGCCACCCACTGACCCTCATTCAATTCTTTATTAGCAGACCATAAAGTTTTGCTTTCAAAGTTAGTAATGAAGCTTATAACAAAACCATAAATACAACAAAATATATTGATTCACAAGACTATGAAATATTTTAATTCTAGAGTATTTGCTAATGAATACAGTAACCACTAGGTGAATTGATAATAACTACTTAGAGAAGAGAAAGGATAATAATCATAATTTTCCAATTAGTGAGGAGAGTTTGACCACTGATTAAAACACTGATAAAACAAGGTTATAAGAGTCATAGGGATAAACTGATTACTTCTTGAGAGATGATGCAGTATATATGAGGTGTTATTTTTAATTGACCAATATTTGTGAGGAAAAGGAATGCTTAAAAAAAGAAAAACTAGAGATCAATAGTCATCATTTAAATTTTCTCTGATTTCTCCATTTTATTTTATGGTACATAAATTAAAAGTAATTCTGATATTTATGAGCTATTAACTTAAGAAGAAATAGAGGGGAAAATGGTAAATGTTTGTCTGGTTTTCCTGTTGAATTTTAAGGCAGTCATTACATGAAACAAATATATTGTAAATAAGCTCGAAGTATAAATTTAAAGATAGAAGATGTTGAAACCTAATACCTGGACCACATACTAAGCTAAATTATTTAATTTTTTAAACAATTTTTTACATAAAAAGTCGATTACCTCTGAAAGAAAATCAAGTTTTCTTCTCATTCTAATTGTTCCGGACAAGTTGTAATTCTCTCAAGCATAGTTCTGAATATGCGATTCTCTTTAATGAAGTGACTTGGCCATAAATTTTAGTTTTGCATTTAAGACTGTCCTTCATATTCACTCAGCCACCTTTGCATAGCCTCACGATATATCCTATGTGCCAATCACACTAAATACTTCTTTCTACAAACCTGTGTCCCTATGCCTAAATATCCCTTCATGCTCCGTTCTTTCCTCTGCAAGTCCACTTTGAGTGAAGTTCTCTTATCCTACTAAAAGCATATATTCATTATGCCATCTGCTCGTCTCAAGACATATCCTTTAGAAAATAATTTTCGCCAAATTAAAAATGTCTCAGATTATCAGAAACAATTGTTTAAGTTGAGAGTTTATATGTCTACAGTGGTTTGGATTTTCTTAGAAAGTAATATATATATATTTTTTTATTTATTTAACTTTTTCCAAGGTGACATGGTTGGTGAAGTCCAAAGCTGATCAAAGTCAGGTTAAAGAACTAGAATTTCTTAATATATGTTCACCTCTGGGATTGGCTGGAAATTGAAGAGAGGAAGATGGAGATAGATTATTTTGCATTAAAATAGATACTTTGTAGAAAACAGGACTTGGGAAGGAAAATACATCAGGGAAAATTTGATGAAATTATATATACATGCTTCTTAGATTCTCAGACTTAGTTAAATTTAACCTGTGAATCTTCTACAGTTTGCCCTTAAGGACAAGCTGATCATACTTCAAAATATACAAGGTGATTGCGTAAGCACATACCTTTGGTTATTGCCAGTGAATAAGAAAAGGAAAAGGAGACGGTGCTGCTTTGGAATTCTAAGCATTTTCATAATTCATTGGAACAGAATCAAAAAAGCTATTAGAGGCTATTGTTTTGGCTGGACTACAAGTACCCATGGAAATTGAACCTTTGGCATGCCATAGTGTTTTATTAAGGGACTTTCAATATACATATAGAAACAGTGCCTTTTAACTATCCCAATGGGTGATTTAGAGTGGTTAGAATTGTCTGGATTTTCTTCATTAAGTATTTTCTCTAAGATTCACTTAATAAGTAGAGCATGTTGGCATAATCTAATACACTGAGGTATAGTATTAATTTAGGACAACTTATATTTTAAATTAAGAATGACTGACCTGATTTTACAAGAATAAGAAATTCTTATGCATATTATATCAAATTCAAAGGCATAGATTTAGTGACAGTGGATTGATTTAACTGGACCTCTGGCTGGAGAGTAAAGATTTCACTGGAATTCTTACTCCTTCCTCAGTTAATCTATCCCTTGTTCATTCTTTCCTCTTTTTTTTTTTCTGTTTCCTCCTTTGGCTCCCACTCCTTTAACTGTTTCCTGACACAGATGGAGTATATTTCTCTTCCTCAATATTTAATCGCATCTATTATTGCAATTTTAAAGCATATTGACATCCTAATGCTGATATCTAATTTCTTCCAATCACTGTATTCTCTAGTAGGATGTTAAATTTACAAGTTGAAGTTCTTTACTCACTTCATTCACTATTCAAATCATTTTCTCATGAACTGTCAATGAAAATTAACTTTCCATTGTTTCACTATTTGTAGACTAAGTTTCTGTACTAATAAATGAGAAAGAAATTATTTAGAAATTCTCTATCTTGTTGGAAAATACTTCTCGTAACAGGATGCCATACATAGTTTCTTCATACCCTTCCCTGGCCTCTTTGGTTGCCTTTTCCTGAATCACTCATCTCGCCTTCCTAGCTCTAGTTTTCTGGACCACTGGTTTTCATGAAAGTTTGTCATTGATTTTACCCCCCAGATTACTCCTGAAAACAACTTCGGATCATATTACTGAGAATAAAAACAATATAAACAATGAAATCATTAGGAAAAAGATCTATGGCTAAATCTATAATTCACTGGTGAATTTAGTTCTAGCAGACTTGTCTGTGGTCAAAGGCAAAAAAGCAGCATACATAGTCATACATAGCATGCCGATGTTTCAGTCAACAAGGAACTAAACAACGAGGTTCCATTAAGATTATAACAAACTATACCATACAGCTGATCCCACAAGATTATAATAAACTATACCATATAGCTGATCCCACAAGATCATAATGAACTATGCCATATAGGCAATCTCACAAGATCTTAATGAACTGTGCCACATAGTCAGGCCCATAAGATGAAATGAGCTATACCATATAGCCTAGGTGTGTCATAGGCCATGCCTTCTAGGTCTATATAGGTACACCGTGTGATGTTTGCATGATGACAAAGTCACCTACTGACACATTTCCCAGCCTGTATCCTGATCATAACACAACTCCTGACTAAAGAATTTCTCATAAGCTCACAAGATTTATAACCACAAACTTCCTATGAGCATATTACAAATCTGCCTTGAGTTCTGCCTCTGAAGTACTTCAAATTTGAAAAAAAAACACAATTAAAACAAAGTTAATATTTTTATGCTCAACTTAATAAATGAATATATAGAGTGAGAGGCTCCTTCTCCTCCTGGACCCTTATTTATCCAGCTGTCCCACCCTGTTATGAGTCACTGCAGTTCACAATTTCAGATTTTGTCTTCCACTTTCCAAGATCCAGAATCCTCAGGAGTCTTCCTTCACCCCTAATTCAGGACCGCCTCTGTGTACCTGGTTTATTTCACCTCCAGCTTGGATAGCACCAGATTGAACTTCTTAGAGCATAGTATCATTAATGAGTTGCATTACTGTAAATGCCTGTATGATAAGTTACTATTGCTACTAGCTGATATTCAGGGTTTTCTTATTTCTCTTATAACCTAACATCTGATAAAATTTAAATTGATTTGAAGCTCCTTAAACTAGAACTACAATCATAATCTCTGACTTTAGGTCTATAGATTTGATGTTCTAGTTCTTTCCTGAATATGTGCAATCCTGTTTGTTTTCAGTGGCAGTTCCTTCTCCTTCCCCACTAACACCAACTCTTTTGGTTCCTACTTTTTTCAGTTTCTGTATAGAATGATAATCACATACTGTTCTGTTTGAGAATGCGGAGGGGCCCTCTTTTATATTACAAATTTGTAAGTGTGTGTGTGTGTGTGTGTGTGTATGAGAGAGAGAGAGAGAGAGAGAGAGAGAGGGAGGGAGAGAAACAGACTGTTTTATTAAAAAAAAAAAAAAAGACTTTTGGTTCCTACTTTTTTCAGTTTCTGTATAGAATGATAATCACATACTGTTCTGTTTGAGAATGCGGAGGGGCCCTCTTTTATATTACAAATTTGTAAGTGTGTGTGTGTGTGTGTGTGTGTATGAGAGAGAGAGAGAGAGAGAGAGAGAGAGGGAGGGAGAGAAACAGACTGTTTTATTAAAAAAAAAAAAAAAGACAGTTTTTGCGAAACAGACTGTTTTATTAAAAAAAAAAAAAAGACAGGTTTTGCTATAGGGCATGTGCACTTACCAGAGAGACACACACACACAGATAGAAAGTGAGAAATCATCCCCGAAAGGGGATGTCCGTGCCGCAATCCCTTCTCCTCCAGTCTCCTCCCAGGATCTTGGGCATGCACACACACATACCCAGCATGAGTTTTAAGCTGCTGGGTCTGGGACTCAAGCCATGGTTGACTACATGGGAGTCCAGCAACATTACCATTACACCATCTACTAATTTAAGAGACTCTTTTAAATAGTAAGTCTGTAAGAGAAATTAATCAGGGTTTTACTATTCAAAGTTTGCTTCACTGAATACCAGTATCAACAACATCTGGGAACTTGTGGGAAATATAGAATAGCTGGGACATATATATATTGTGTGTGTGTATATATATATATATTGTGTGTGTGTATATATACACACACAATGCATTGTGTAAATTTTTTTTTTCTTTTTGCCTGCTCCTCTTCCTTCAAAGGCATAGGTAGTGGTGGATTATGGCTGATTCACACAGGCTTGTAAAGAAGTTTCTGAGACAATTATTAAATAGTCATTTTTTAAAAATTAAATTATATGACTCCACGATGAAATAATTTTACTAGAAACAAAAGTAGCATACTCAAAACTCATCACTTTCTAATTATTTTAGTCATTTTATGATTACCTATATCTTGCAATTAGCTCTATTGTATCTGTATCCTGTAATGCTACAAAATGATGTATATCCCTTTTCAATTCTGTTCAGGGACTTTTACCTGGTTGCTTGAAATAAAATATGATGATTACATGTACAGCCTCCATTAATGCTACAAATCACTGCTTGATGTATTATTTTGATTGTCTGGATTTAGTAAACAGAAAAAAATGATAATAACAAAGATTAAATTTAAAAGGATATCATAAATACATATCTCTTGGTGTTGTGAAAAACGTATCAAGAATTTACCAGCACACTATTAAGTAAAGGCACTAGCCAAAGAATATTCCTACAATGAACCTGCAAATTTTTGATGTAAAAAGGTTTTGAGATTTCTATGGAAACTGAAACAGTATGCCTTATGTATGTTTTATTGATATGCTTAGACTCTACTCATAGTTGTCTCTGAATCTATTTTGAGCTTTTCTAGAACCTCCCACATGATGAATTAGTCCATTAAACCGGTGCTGATCCCACGTATTTATTAGGAAGTCACCCAACCTTTTCAGTTCTTGGAGCTTCCAGGATTCTGTTAGTTTCTCTGTAAAATGAAGAGTTTATATCCCACGAGGTGTCATGTCCTCCCAGAATCAGTACTGCCTACTGCCTATGACTATTCTAAACATACAGCTTCATGAGACACTGGAACAAGTATCATTTTTCAGTTTCTCATTTTGGAAATCAGTTCAGTATTATGAAAATATATCCTAGAAATCTGGACTAGGAGATCTGAAATATATATTTACTCTCTAGCTCTGTCTGCTCAATTGTGAAATAATGAAATAATATCTGAAAAGGTTCTTTTGTTGAGATATTTAATACAGCCATTCAAATAGTAAATCTCTTGTCAGAATGTCTAACTAAATGACTTCTTCATCTAGATTTTTTGGAATAACATAAATAGAAAAAATGTATAAATACCATTCTTGTCCTTCAGATTCAAGTAGAACTGTTTTTTGTTTGTTTGTTTGGTTGGTTGGTTTTTGATTTTCCCGACCCTATTTGAAATTTAAAATCATAATGTATAAATCAAATGAAAGTTAATTTTGCTCATTTCATTTGTTTTGTCTTTTCAATATCAGCATTATCACAAACTAATATTCTAAAGAGAACTTTAACTGCAACCAGGAAAAGTTAGAACAAAAAGAAGTTGCTAGTCTTTAGGGAGAGAGATTAAACTTCATCAATGCATTGTAGCATAAGTGTTTTAGTTTGGTTTACTTTGAAAACAATGCAGAATCTGGCCAGAAAAATGAAAAATGATCAACTTGGCTAAGTTTACATTTTTTACAGTGACATATTTTAAACTGCAAATAATGAGTATACTGGTTTGGTTTAGTTATAATCTCTTTCTCCTATGATTGTTATAGTTTTCTGTACTTTTCACATTTTCTACCATGAACATGTGCAAATTTAATATAAAGAAGAAAAACAGGAATAAATATTTATTTTAGATAATAGGAATACTAATTTACCTGAAACTAGAATATCATGCAAGGAATTATGAATGTTTTGATAGGAAAAATTCACAGTTTTATTGACCCTGACACTTATAGATAGAGTCATTGGAAAAGTCATGACATATTTTTCTATGTTTTACTATGCACAAATGAGTCATGAGTTTTCTGACAACCCAATATATTCAGAATATAACAATCTTCTGAAACAGGTGATATTTTGACTAATGTCATATTTATTTATTGCTAGTAATAAAACAAATAATCATGTAATTTCTTCTTTACTGCCTTCCTTTTTTTCCTACTCTATTTGTCAGAGAGCACAAGTGCTTTCAAAAGACAGAGAGTCAGAGAGAGGGGGGAGGGAGAAGGAGGAAGCACTTCCCAGTGGGAAGTGATCATGCCCCAATCCCTTCTCTCTTATTTCTCCATCCTTTTGGGATTTGGGGCACACATGAAAGCATACACAGCACATCTCTCAAGCTACTGGGGCCAGGATTTAACTGCACAGCTGGCTATACAGGATCCAGCTCCCTGACTCACCAGGCCATAGGGAAGTTCCCTTTTCTTTATTTAAATAATGGTTTCTAGAGACCAGCAAATGGCATAATGGTTACATTGCTGGACTACTATGGAGTCGACCACTGTTTGAGTCCCAAATCCAGTGACTTAAAACTCATGCTGGGTATATGTGCACACATGCCCAAAATTCCAAGAGGAGAATGGAGGACAAGGGAATTGAGGAATAATTATCCCCTCTAGGGGGTGATTTCTTGCTCTCTGTCTGTCTGCCTCTGTCTCTGTGGCAAGTGCACACACTCTATAGCACAAACCTCTAAAAAATAATGATTTCTAGTTTAAGTATAATGAATATATTGCTTTTTGGGCTACAGTATTTTTTTTTTTTTTGAGAGGTTTTCGCTATAGGGCGCGTGCGCTCACCAGGCAGAGAGAGAGAGACAGAGAGACAGAGAGACAGAAAGCAATAAATCAACCCCAGGGGGGATGGTCCCTTCTCCTCCATTTTCCTCTCAGGATCTTGGGCACTCATGCACACGCGCCTGACGTGAGGTTTAAGCCACTGGGTCTGGGATGCGAACCACTGTCGACTACTCGGGAGTCCAGCGACATAGCCATTATGCTAACTGCTGGTCCCTACAGTATGGTTTTTGAAAGGCAAATTTATGGTACACAATAGTCAAATTGGGATATACATACACATTCATCTTCAACACCAAACATTACATTATGGTGTACACTTTTGCTAAGTTATTTTCTGGAAATATATATTAAATTGCCTATAATTTTAACTTTCTAGAGAACTTACATTAAAATGTTTATGAAACAAGATCTAAATTTTAAAATATCCCTATTCAAATATAAATGTTTCTAAAAATGACTTCTTAGGATTTCTTTAAAGTTTATTTCTTGGCCTAGAGAGAAGGACCCCTGATGGGATCATGATTCCATGGTCCATTCCCAGTCTCAGCCAGCCTTGATGGTAGATATGCATGTACAGCCAGCATGGTAAGAAAAATCCCGGGACGTGCACCCCAACCTTTCCTTTGTAGATCCAGTCACATTACCATCAAGCCATTACCTGGCCCCTTGTTAGGATTTTTAAACAGCCCTCACTAAACACATCTTCATAATTTGTCCTTTTTTGTAGCCACTCCAGAATGTAATTATGAGCATTATGTACTGGGACCAGTATATGCATAGTGGTTACATCACTGGACTCCCACATGGCTGACTGCAGTTCCAGACCCAGTGACTTGAAACCTGCAGTTCGCATGTGTGTGTGCCCAAAATCCTGATAAGTTAGAGGAAGGGAGATTGTGGCGTGGCTGTCTTGTCTGGGGTGTGACTTCTCACTTTCTGTCTCTCTGTCTCTCTCTGTCTCTCTGGCAAATGCACTCCCCCTATAGCAAAAAAAACAAAAAAACTCTCTCTTAAAAAAAAAAAAAAAGAGCATCATGTACCGTGATCAAAAGCAAGCTAATGTCTATGGGTATTATTTCATTTCAAAGGCCCCTTGCCTCTATACCAAATACTCTCACACTGCAATAACATTGGGTTTTCAGAAAACTCATGATATATTCTTCTGTTTTTCTATGCAAATAATGTGTCATGACTTTTCTGATGATCTAATATTTATGGATGTGCCAACAATTAGCCAGTCACTATTACTTTTTTGTAGAGTCAATGGGGCCACCAAAGTGGATTCCTCCTCTACTACCTTTTCCATACTCATCACTCTAATTGTGTACCTCTTACTTGCTGCCAGTAAGATTAGAGTACACTAAATCATTTAAAATATATTTAAATGTAACTGTACCCCAATATTTTCTTTGATACAAAAGATAAAAAATCAATTAGAGAGAAAATATTATATTTATACATCTCAGAAACATTTTTCTTAGTCAACAACCAGAATGGTATCTAAAAATCAAGGTTTTTCAAACACCCAAACAATTCCGATTTATCTAGACTATTCTGCTTCCCAGACATGCACTCACAGGTATGGATATATATGGATACCAGGCATGAATAGCAGTCCAGCCCTGTTTTTAAATAGATGCTTACATTGTTTGGGGACACAGCCAATCACACAGACACGGTTTCTGGCAGGCATTTTCTGCACCGTGGCTCCAGAGTCTGTTTAATTTCCATGAACAATGGTGGGTTGCATAAATCCCTCTACATTAAACTGAAGGTTGATCTGAAATGTTGCTTTAATATATAGTGAGACAAATTTTCAAAGCTAACCATGCGTTTTAATATATTTCAGCATCTTTTTTGGCACGGTCATTGAAACAGAAATCACATTTCTTGTAATAATTATGTAAGATGATAGATATGAAAAATTGTACCTAACTTTTTATAGTCTTTCCAAGCCAATGTTATCATATGTGCTGGTTTCTGCCTTTTAAAAAAAAAAAAAACAAAAACACAGTCCTAAGTAAAGAGTTGGCTATTAATATTTTAGAATGCAAGTGAAGCAGAACATATAATGCTTTGCATTCTGTGGGAAAGAGGGATTTCTCAGTAAGCACCCCTCCCTATGAGATGTTTTTATTCCAATTGCTTTTCACCTACCAGAAATGCTGAGTACACGTTTTCTCAAGCATGACACAAATTTTAACAAGATTCAAAAGAGCCTGTGCCATGTATTCCTCACTGCACTTCTGTCCTGAAATTCAGGGTTTCAAATTATGCGAAGGAATAGGTCAAAGTGAAACCTAATTGGATTTTACCTTTATTTCTAGTAACTGAAGAAATAGTGGATATGTGTTTGCATATAATACAGGAATAAGGAGAAGGGAAGAAAATGGAAAAGGGTAAGCTTTTTCCATAGTAATATTGTGAGAGAAAAGTCTTGCCAGTTCTGTTACTTTAGACACAAAAATTGGGTCACAAGCAACATTAGGAAAATATAAATTTTTAAAACAGTGTGCAGGTTCTAATGGAAAATGCACAATGCGATCACTTGGCATTTATATAGTTCCTAATAGATAAGAAAGCTGCACTATTTTTGAAAGTGAAATCTTCAGAATAACTATTCGCTATTAGCTGTTGGTTAGCACTTTTTTTTTCTTATTTGGGCCAAATGGAATCCATGTCTTTGAAGTACCACCGGCCATTTGGCAGAGAAATTCTCAATAGCAAAATTGAAATTCCAATATATAGTTCCAACTCATTTTACAGGTTATGTAAAATCATTACTACAATTAGAAGGAAACTTGCCCTCTCTTTTTTATCATTTGGTTTGCATATTGAAGTTAAATTTAGTTCCTAAAATTCCCCTTTGATATGCCTCTCTTTCACAATGATTTTCTATTGTTTAGGTCTAAGCTTCTTTATTTATCATGTAACCACATCTTGATCAGAATGCCTGTTCTTTCTAGAATTTCTTGCCCACTGTAACTGAACCAGTAGCTTGAATGACTCTCTTCCTTTTCCCACTTGCTGTTTCTCCTCTGTGCCTTTGTTGCCCCTCTTTTGCTCACTGACCTGTCTTTGCTTCCTATACTAGTTTCTGAGGCTTGCCATGACATACCTCAAGCAGCAATTTATTCTCAGGCAGTTCTTTAGGCCAGAAATCCCAAATGTGGGGTGACAGGGTCATGCTCTCTGTGAAGGCTGTAGAGGAGAACCTATCCCATGCTTTTCTCTCAGCCTCCCACATAACCAGCAATTCTTACCATCCATTGTCTTTTAGACATATCACTCCAATATCTGTTTGTCTACACAGGGCTGCTTTTTCTCTGTGTTTGTATCTGTGTCTCTTCTCTTATTATAAGGAAACCAGGTGTATTAGGTAAGGTGGGCTTAACCCAGTATGCACTCTTTTTTTTTTTTTCTTTTTTTGAGAGATTTTTGCTATAGTGTGCATGTGCTTGCTGAAAAGACAGAAAGTGAGAAATAAATCAACCCCTGGGGGAATGGCTATGCCTCAATCCCTTCTCCTCCATCCCTCCATTGTCCTCTCAAGATTTTGGGTACGCATGCATATGCACCTGGCAGGAGTTTAAGCAGTTGGATCTGGGACTCGAACAACCATGGTCAGCTATGCAGGAGTCCAATAATGTAACCATAAGGCCATCTGCTGATCCCTCACTCTTCTAAATGTGACTACATCTGCAAAGTCCTGATTTCTGAATCAGATCACATTGGGGATACCCAGGGTTCTGAACGTCAACACTTGCTCATGTTGGACATAATTTAACCCCTGACTTTTCCCTAAAAATGATTCAAATACTCATCCTTCAATGCTCGATACATGCCTAACCCTCATCAGGAAGGTTTTAATTCACCTTTATTGGTGCTTCTATAGACTGAAGGCAATGGAGCACTAGCTAGAGCTTCTTTGCATATCCCTGTTTCCCAGAAAGCCAGGAATAGTGACGGGCACACAGTAGTAGTTCAGTGAGTTTTTTGTTGAATGAGTGATTATATTTAGAGAGTGGGTGAGTTCATGCCATGCCTAACCCTCATCAGGAAGGTTTTAATTCACCTTTATTGGTGCTTCTATAGACTGAAGGCAATGGAGCACTAGCTAGAGCTTCTTTGCATATCCCTGTTTCCCAGAAAGCCAGGAATAGTGACGGGCACACAGTAGTAGTTCAGTGAGTTTTTTGTTGAATGAGTGATTATATTTAGAGAGTGGGTGAGTTCATGCTATCTAACTATTATTTTATTTATATTTTATTATTATTATTAGATCTTTTTCCCTTTTTCTTTTCTTTTTCACATTCAATCACTATACAAATTGCTAAGACACAAAATCAATCCAAATGTTCAAGAACAGATGAATGGATTGAAAAAGTATGGCACATCTATATACTGAATACTACTCAGCTATAAAAAAACAAGAGACCTTGGCATTTGATAGAAAGTGGACAAATGTGGAAGATTTATTTTCTTTTTTTAAGTTCATCACTCCTCCAAGAAAATGTTAGGGACGTTATTTCGGTCCTATTTTTTATCCCAAAGTCACAAAGCTCAACATAGAATTTCCAGATGGATGGTAATCTAATAAATGTTTTGCTAATTGATTGATCTAGAAATATCCAATTGAAAGGAAATGAGACTTTGATAGCCTAGTCAGAGGCATTAAAAAAAAGTGAAGATTATTTCAGTTTCAGATAGGAAAAAGGGCTGCTGCTATTAAACCACAGTTAAGATTGGGTGCTTAATGTTTTATTTAAACCAAACACAAAGTCTTCCAACATTATAAAATATTCCAGATGTCTAGCTGATTGGAATTATTTTATTGTAGATACCGTTACCAGATGGGGAGAGCTGGGAAGCGTCATGTGGAATCACCGTTCTTCCAGTCTAGACCTCTGAGGTAAGAGACAGTCCCTGAGATGCACAGTGAAGCCACAAGCACGAGTACAGTACGGATCCCATGCCGCAATCCTCCAGCCTTCACAGTTTTTTGCCAGAGGATGGGCGCCACCAGTCCCACGAGTATAGTATGAAAAGAGATTTTTTAAATAGAAAAATGAAGATTTTAACGGAATAGTATACCTCATTTCAGAAAGACGTTCAGGCAGGCAGCAGTCAGAGGACAACTACACTGAGAATGGGATTAAGTGCTAATTTCATTGTGGAATCATAAATACTTAGGAGGGGGGTTCTGTCACTGTAGACAGCTCTTTTATTCGTTTTTGTGGGCTTTTGCTGATCCGAGTACATTTTATCAGGTAAGAGCACGTTATTGCCTGGGTCAGGGAAGACATTCGCATGCCGGGTGTGGACATTGAAAGTATGAGCATGCGCATAGGGACGATTTTGTCCCTATTGGTTTATTAACGAGTGGGAAGTGGATATTGACCAAACATTGCCTGAGAATGTCTGTGTGCATGTGTGGAACAAAGGAGAGAAGGTCTTTGCAAGAAAGCTTAAGGAATAAAAAGTGAGGTAAGCTTCCCTTTCCCAGTGCCAGGAGGCAGGAGGGAGTCTGGAAGGCCAGTTGAAACCCTTGACAAGCTACAATTGGTGAGGCAAATGTCCTGCAGTTATCTCTGGACCAATCCACCTATAGCAATACTATATGGATGTCTTTCACACTTTGATTTTTTATTTTTTTGGAGGTAGATGGCTCTCTCCATTTTTATGTTTTATCAGTGCTAAACAGGATTTTAAACTGTGAAATCTTAAGAACCACTCCCGCAGCCTCCACTCTTAACTTTGCATAACTCCTAATCAGTTTCACGATGGGGAGCCAAGCAAAGCTCACACCTAGGGTCTTAAATATGACAAAGAATGCTTGAAACTGGAGAATTAAAATATTTTTTCATCTTTCTATTAATAATTTCATTTAAGTAGTCTCTTTACTCAATGAGAAAGCTCCTAATGCTCATTTTCTTAACCTTGAAGATAAGATATCTGGAAAATTTCATGGGCAGCCATGCCACCTATAGAAAATAAGCAAAACAAAAGAAAATGCATTAAGTTCTATGCATCTGGACAGAAATGAAGAAATAGAAAAGAGGATTTTTCAAGAGGGCATAAACCCTCTGCAAGCATTTGATGGAAACATGTTTTGGGAAATGGTATGCTCAGAAAACATCTTGTATGTCTTCTTTTATTCGGTTAGGTGTTGTATGATAGTACACAAAGAAAGCAGGTTTCTTCATGTGTTACAAAGTACTCATGCCATTGAAGTGGCTGGTTAAGACCCCCAGGCCCACATTTGCAATGTAAATTAACAAACAACATGGTGCCTTCAATTGTAGGTGAGGCTTAATAAGCCTGCTGATTGCTTCTTAAGAGTGTGGTTACCTTGTGCATGAGAAATTGCTGAACGTGAGGAACAGAGCATTTCACGAGAAACCACAAAGGGCAGAAAGAAGTGACTGAGTGAGGAAGGGGAGGGCAACCAGTTATTGAAGAAAGAGTGCACATTTTTGTCCTCTGAAAGGCACTCATGAGAATTCAGAATATTTGCAACAATGCCCTCAATGACAGAGTGTTGTTTTATGTTTTATAATGTCCATAGATCTGGAAAACACCCAATAATATGAATTAATTCATGAGTCTGCCCTAGGACTTGAAACTCCTTCAGAAGCAGAGAATCCTAGAAGGTTGATAGACTGTACAGATGGGTATATCTGTACAACAGTCAGGCTCATGCAGATGTTGTTCAGACAAAGGGAGCTCCTTTTCTCTCTCTGGCAAACAAAATCAAGCCTGAAAGGTAAATTCATTCTCCCACCTCTAATCCATTTGCTCTTGATTTTATAGGCAAACCAATGAAATTAGTTATTTTCCCCAGATCAGATCTCTTATAAACTTTAACTGTTATAGGCAGTCAGATAGCTATGAGCAGGAAGTTCCAAGATGCCAATGAAGAGGGCAGCTGAAACATCAATTGTTGTTATCAAAGGCTGCAACTAGACTGACTGGTGCCAAGAGGGAAAGGTTATCTAACTTTTACTGCCTTCTTGTCTTAAAAACACCTGGAGAATGTAACTTTCTTTCCCTCTCATGGCAACACATGTTCACACAGGCACCATTCCAGGTGCTAGATCGAAGTTTCACTGCCCACTGGCGGCACTAGACTGGATGGGTGAAATCGTCCTTGTGAGCACGCTCAGACCTTTAAAGTCCATACTAGGCATACATGCAACTTCTCCCAGCTGGGCGCTCTAGTTCCCCTTACCAGGCAAGACGTGTGCAAGTGTAACACAAGACCACGAATCAAACAATGGAACCAGCTACAGAGTCAGACTTCCTCTCTTAAACGGTCATGAGACCACCACAATATAATTAATGCTTAGTCCCTTTTTTGGTACAATTGCTATAGCATGCCTGGCATCTTGCCTGCCTGGAAGTCTCCCAGATATACTGTACAATTAAAATTTCTTTTTTTACATTTTTCTCATCACGATGTTTTTATTTATATCTTGAGACATGCCTTTAATCTAGAACTGTGGGCCCAAGAATTGAACATTCAAACACAATATTCCCCAGTTCACCATCTGGTAAGAAAATTGGTATCTTTTATTGTCTTCTCTGGATTGGGTTATTCAATCTGTATTCTATCCAAGGGTGAAATGGAAATACTCATAACTTCCAGCAGTAATCAAATAAAAGTCTAAATAGGGCAGGCCCCATGGTCTAGTGGTCTTAACCAGACCCCACATGACCAACCATAGTTCAAATCCTGGCGTCTGAGGCTTGATAAACATGTCAGGTATGTGTGTGTGTGTGTGTATCTGTATGTGTGTGTGCCCAAATCTTCACATGACAGATGGATCAATGAGAAGGGACTGCACCTGGCCTGATCCGTTAGTGAGTAGTCTCTCCCTCAGCTCCCGTAGTCTCTCACTAGCAAGTGTGCCCTCCGAGCAAAAAGAAACAAAACGAAACAAACAAAAACAGATGAAGAGTTTCAGAAACAAACAGCAAAGAGGAAAATAACTCTGCATTTCAGATAGAAATCAGATTCCCCACTCTCCCTAGGCATGCTCCATCAATGATCCACTCTTGCCTTTGCAAATTGAAAAGACCTATGTCTCATGGTTCACACTCACCATCCTGCCTACATGACCTGTGGGGTGAAAAAAGACATGATTTAGCGTAGAAAAGTAATGTTGATTGCTTTCTCCTAGCTTGTACACTTATAAGAAGTAGAAATTTCATATGAAAAATTATTGAGCTTTTTCTTCATTCAGAAGAGCTGGTAACAATGGATCCACAAGCTCCTGCCACAACAACAGGGTGGGGCTGAGTGTGAGGAGGCTCTCTCAGGACTCACGTGTGGCCCAGTTAGTGAAGGTGGCACCCTTTCTAGTGATCATCATTGGAATTCTCCCATCACTCTTGCTTCTTACTATGCCAGGCCCAGAAAAGGTCCACCTCATTCTCTGTACCTTCCATGGATTCCCTCAATCTGCTTTTCCTCACAGCTTCATGATGTTAAGTCATGAAGCCAATTCATAACATGAGGTTATATCATGAAGCACAGGGTGATTCTCAGGGAGTTCCCTTAGGCAACAGCTACAGAGGAGATGGAAGGAAACAAAATCAGACAGATGGAGAGAGGCCAGCTGGGATGTAGTCCTGAAGACAGCCTTGACCTGGCACCACAAGGGATTCTGGAGCTCAAAGGGCTGCCAGGATTGTCTCACCTTCAGCTTTTAAACCCCTGCGTCAGTTAGTCCCTGGATATGGACCTCTTCCTGCT
>NW_006159557.1:1727848-1775240 GCF_000334495.1 Tupaia belangeri chinensis | reverse complement strand
TCCTGCTGACCCCTCACTGAAAGCTAGGGAGTCAAGTCTCTCCTTGAAGAGTCCTTAAGTATAGTGTTTCATTCATGCCACATCCTGGAAGCCAGCTTGTTTTCTCCTCTTTCCCAGTCCCTCCCACCTGACACGGTGATTGAGGACTGTCCGCCAACGCACGCTAGCTAGAGCAGTGCAATTGCTATAAGAATTCCAAGCCTCTGTAGCCCCAGAGAGTCTCCAGGATGGACCCCACCTCCCTCCTAATACAAGCAGAGTTGTCTATGGTTTCCGAAGTGCCTGCTACCTCTGACCCAGAGCTATTATAGATCAACTGCTTTTCATTTCCTACTATTGCTGGATGTTCTTCATCATCTGATTGCTTTCAGAGTCTCTTGAAAAAAGACTTGAATGGAGTTTCTTGGGAGAATGTAAAGCCAGGGGTGAGATGTGGAAGATGACTCTGAATGATAGGTGAAGACATTTTGTCTATATAGTATAATTTACCCAAATAGAACACTTAACAATGACATATGCCCAGCCTTGTTTATGTTTTTATTTTCACTTGCTGGTAACTTAAGAGAACATTTGGAAACAGGGTCTCCTGCCTTGCTATATTCACTATTAGAAACAAAGATAAATAATACATTTTTTAAAGTTAGAAAATCTCTTAATAATGGGCTAAGTTATTCACAAGTATAGTGTTCATCAAAGATACATCAATGTTACAAATATGTGAAAACACATGATTGATTGACTGATGACCTATTCAATTTGACAGAATTATTTCTGCGAATACGTTTGCCACTAAATAATCTGCTTGCAAAATCACTCTAAATGCCAGAGATGGAACTGGGCCTGTTTTTATTCCACACCCCCACACTGAGTACAGGGCTAGCCAAGGCTTTCACCCTGTGATGGCAGCGAAATTCAAGTTCAGGGCTGGTAAGGTGCAGGTGCAAGCCTGCGCCTAGCAATGCTTGTCTGAAACTCACAGTGCTAAAATATATATGATATATTATGCAGATAGGCCTGAAAGACAGCTGAAAACTTGAGCGTGCCATCCTTCTCTAGTTTTCCAATCTGCACCTTCTCATTTTTGCTTGGCCGGCTTCAGGATATAAGTCACATGTCTAGTCTTGATAGATTATTTGGGTTTTAATCTCTACTACACTTCATGAGTAAATAGAAGCCAAATGATCACAGACACTTCGAAATGTATAAATCTCTAAGATTGCCTGCATTAAATGATCTAGATGAATATTTTAAGTGTTTTGAGGTATCAGTCACATGCACTGGAACATGAATGGAACATGAAATGGACTTTAAAAAAATTTTTTTTCACCTACTGAAGCTACCAGAGGAGACTTTAAATGATATTCTGATTAGACTAGAAGTCGGAATTGCTAGAAACACTTCTATTGTCTGACATTCTGATTATACTCTGACTCAGGTCATTCATATTTGCAAAGTCAGGAATTTCAGTGTGGTTTATGGGGAATCAGATTTCTTTGGAGCTGGCTTGGAAATGTATGATCTAATAAGATCGAGAAGATGAATAGCAGGCATGTTTCTCCTCTGACCCAAACATAACATTATCTTAGTTATAAAGCCATTCATGAGGATGAAAGAATGGGAAACTGGAGTCATCTAGTCTGGGTGGTGTGGAGAAAGGGTAAAACTTCTCAAATCACAATAGCAGGGTGAAGTCAGGTCTTGAACAGATGGCAGAGCAAAGGAGAGGCAGGGAGAGAAGGCACAAGAGCAAGAAATTAAAAGAAAGGAAAGAAATGTATCCTTTATCTCATTTTTATTTATTTATTTATTTACTTACTTACTTACTTACTTACTTTTGGCTATAGGGTGTGTATGCTTGCCAAAGAGAGAGAGAAAATGAGAAATCACCTCCTAGAAAAGATGGCTATATCACAACCCCTTCTCCTGCATTCTTCTCTCAGGATTTTGGGTACGCAGGTCCGCACATCCTTGTTTTTCAAGCCACCCAGGCTGGTACTTGAATCATGTGGAATCCAGTGGCTTACCCATTATGCCAGCTCCTGGCCCTGTTTCATTTTTTAAATCTAAATTTTCATAATTTTTATGACTTAAACCTTCAGAATTTCTTCCTTAACTCTATTACCAATAACTGTCATGTATAGTGAATCTAATGCACTAAACCTACGTAGTAATTAAACCTATGTGTGTATATATGTGTATATATATATATATATATATATATATATATATATATTCCAAGATACATTTACATATTCAAGTCTATTTAATTAGATCTAATATTTTTACATGATGTTCCCACAGACTTCAAGGGAAATAATACTTTCAAAGAAGGATCAAGCTTTTGTGAAGTTTACATTTCTAATTAATTAGTGTTGATGTGCAGACACCCACATTTAATTAAAATGCAATCTGTGGCAGAAGATGCATGTTTTAAATCAAATAAATAATACAAAACTATATAAATTATTGTTTTTCTTAAGTTAACAGTGATGCTAAACTTGAAAGAAATTAAGTGTATAATTACCATCACCATTAATAATTCAGAATCTAGCTCTCTCACTAACAGATCTACTTACTATTAATTATCAGCAGAAAACATTGTGACTCATGCCTTTTGTCAATAAACATTCTTTTTTTATTATTTTATTTAACTTTATTTATTATTATTATCATTATTATTTTTCAGTTTTGATCAGAGAGATACAGAGAGAGAGAGAGAGAGAGAGAGGAAGTGAGAAAGCAAGCCACCAGGTCCGAGACTTGAACCATGGTTGGCCATGTGGGAGTCCAGCACCCTTAACCACCATGCCACTTGCTGGCCCCTCAATAAACATTCTCTCATCTTCAATTCAGTAAAGTACTGGAATTGCAGAGGTATCCTTGATAGACAAAAAGTTCCTTATATACTCTTTGTGCCCAATGATGGCCCCCAAATGAAACTCTGGTGGAAGCTGCCAAGCAAAAAGTAGGACAATGACATCCTGGGTCCAATGATGACAGGTGGAGGTTACTAGAGCTCCTATCTCTGCGAGCTCAGAAAGAGTTCAATTTCTTTTTAACATCCACTCAGCCTTCTACCCTCTGAAGCTTATTCCAGAAACAGATTTTTCCCTACTGGCCCACTCTTACCATGTTGGGCAGTTAGTCCTTCCTGAGATATTTCTCATTTTCTGTAAGGTGTTCAAACAGCGTATTACAAAGGTAGGAAAGATATATGGAGGGTTGCGTGTAAGTCTGGGCAGCAATTTCCGTTCCCATGCACATAGGAAAAATCTTGGTATGTTTCTGAGTCCTTGGAAGTTTTTGGCACAGGATTTTCTGGGCCAGAATCTGAGTAAGGTAACACAGCTAGAGATCTTCATATAAGGAACCATATGAAGGTGGTTCCTTATATGAACCATTAAACTGCATCCAACATTTGGCTTTAAACAGAACTATGTTCCATGGGGAAGAAAAATTCTCATGGAGTTTTTTGACAGCCCCTACCCTGCCAGTGTGCCCATGATCACTGATAGTCTCTTCCAAAAATAATTGTATCCACTTAATGAGTAAATGCATCTCTCAGACATCAGATTTTGGTAACCTGTCACTAGCACAATGAATCCATCCCACATGTTCATCTGGTGTTTTCTAAATACCAATTTTAAATTCCAGAGATATATAGGAGAGTGTCTTATCCCTCTGACCATCTTTTTTTTAATGATTATTTATTTTATTTTATTTATTATTATTTTAGTTTTGCTGTAGGACATGTGGGCTCACCAGAGAGAGACAGAAGGGGGGGGGGAAAGCAAGCCACCAGGTCCGGAGCTCACATTGTGAATGGCCATGTGGGAGTCCAGCACCTTAATCACCATACCACCTGCTGGCCCCTCCTTCTGGCAATCTTACTCAACAAAGAAAATAAGAAAGAGTTGAAATAAGCATTGCACATAATTCCTTCCAAATAGACCAATGAAAGAGTAACACTTCTCCCCTTTCAGTGAGAAACTTGAAAGGTTCCACTCACTGAACTCCCCCATGTAGAAAGAAATATCAAGATAAGAAAACGATGCTAACTCACCTCCCAACATGAAACTATAAACATGTAACCAAATGTGCCTTTACTGTATAACTCAGTATGTCTTTCAGCAAAATGAAATCAGCAAGATAAAAATAAATAAGGAAAATTGGTAGATTATGAGGTTTTTTTAGAATAGTTATCAAAGGAAAGCATCACAAAATAATCCACTAATAGCAATATCAATAGAAACTGTCCCCTAAAAGTTATCAAGTTGACAAATAAAAACATTACTACCCAATTAATTGCAGACTATCTGTAAGAAAGATTGGGATCCTATTGGAATCTTTTAAAGGTCATATTATGGGTGATAAATATTGTATCTAAAATTTTTGTCAGTTGTTTTGTTAGTTAATTGATCAATTAAGATCCACTCCACACCTACCAAGTGGTGAATAAGAGACAATACCACCCTGAATCTTTTACCCACTGCAATTTCCCGTACTTCCTAATTGTAACCACCTGCCTCAGATTAAGTTTCCAAAGCACCAAAGTTTAAATAGCTTACTCCTAACCACTATTGATCAAAGCATGTGTCATTCACTTTCCAATGTATATATGCTTAGTTATTCTATTTGAATTTTAATTATTAGGGGTCAGAAGGTGTTGTGGAGGTTAAGAAAGCTGGATCTCAGCTGTGTGGTTCCAGTTCCAGACACTGAGACTTGAAAGTCACCCCAGGCAGGTATGTGCGAGTGCCCAAATCCCAAGAGGAGAATAAAAGAAGAGAGAGTGCAGTGTGGTTGTCCCTTCTGAGGGGTTCATTTCTCAGTTTCCCTCTCTCCCTCGGTGTCTCTCTGGCAAGTGTACGTGCCCTATAGTAAATTAAAAAGAAAGTAAAATAATTATGAAATTAAGCCTATGTTCACTCGCAGACAGAATTTTTCTATTGTAAAAGGTTTTCGTTTGTGTTTTTTTCTTCTTTTTGATTGACAGATATTTGACAGGCCTAAATATTATCTGGTGGGGAAGAGGTATAATATTAGGCACTGGGGCACACTAAGATGAATGGGACACCCCAACTATAACCCTAGCCCAAACTCTAATCTCAACGGTATATTGTACATAAATTTTGATGAGAAAGAATACAGAAACAAGTCAATTACAACACAATGTGGAACCCAAATAAAAATGAATAAAATGTACATAATTTAAAGCCATTATTATCAATACGTTAAACTGTTCAGCTGTATGAAATGGATTTTTAAAAAGTGGCTAGATAAAATAACACAAATAGGAACTATAAATATTTCTCACTCTTTGCTTACTCTGATCACAAACTGAAAGACTGGTAAATATAAATCTTTCTCTTTTTAGAAGGATTAAAAAAAATTAAAAAAAAAAACCTAAAGACAGAATATGAGGTTGTGAAAGTGAAAGATCAATGAAAAGTTCAGTAACAGAATTGAAGAACAAACATTTGTGTTTAAGAAAGGAACTGTATCTGCAGAAAAAGAGGAAACGTATTTAAATTTTAGTATCAATGAAAAATTACTTTAAAAAACCACTTATCACTTCTTGAATAAGATGGCAAGAAAAAATTGAGTGTTCGTATTTCCTTTGTATTGCCAGTATTTCAAAACATATTTCTTGAATTTAAACTTGGAGCTGCTAAAGTTGGAACACATTCAGTCAAAGCACTCAACTGGGAACCTACTTACTCAAGCTTTGGTGCAGATGTAAAAAAATGAATTAAGCAGGGGTGAAGCTTTTGCTCTGCTGGAACATAAAGTCTAGCTGAATGTTTTTAGTATGAATCAGAGCTCCAAAGCTCAGTTTACCCAGAACAAAGCATCACTACTTTTATTTGGTATAAATAAACCTATATCTTTGTTATAGCCAAACAAACATTTTAAAATTAAAGTATTTTCTTCTCTAGATCAAAGGATTAAATTATTTCCATATTGTTTGATTAAACATAATTAAATCATAACTACAGATTTTTAAGTTATTATTTTATTATATATATGTAATATATATTTATATGTATATGAGTATGTATATGTATATATAAATTTGCTATAGGGTATGCATGTTCATCAGAGAGAGACAGTGAGGGAAAGTGAGAAAGTAAGCCAACAGGTCTGGGACTTGAACCGTGGTCAGCCATGTGGGAAGTCTTAACACCTCAACTACCACACTACCTGCTGGCCTCATTTATCTATAGATTTTTATTTGTAGTTTGAAACCATAACCAATGCTAAGGAGAATGCCTTAATGTCCTTATGTTTTTCTTAAATGATCTCTTAAATGAATCCCTTTTTGTATCTGCATATTCTATTTGTTTTTTCCTTATGTATTGGTAGAAATTACTTTAGCTGTAACATTTAAGTAAAACAACTAAAGAGAAAAGAAAGAGAATTAGAGCCCAACAAATTAATTGCCATTAAAAACATCTTAGAAATAATTTGTATTTTTTCTGCCTGATCAAACATTTTTGTCCAAGAAAATGTCGCAGAGATCTGTTGCCCCTACAAGCTTATTGGGTATTAAGACCATTTTCTTCTCACGAGGGTTAATGCAGAAAAGCAAATGTTTCATTAGGCACTATCTTTTTTCTACCTGCTTGTCTTGTGACCTTTGGTCTTGATTATCATAATAATGAATTACATTTATCTCTGTGTATTCACAAATACACTCTTGGGGCCAATAAAATGGCATATGGCATAATTGAATCATCTGTTCCAGCATAATTATTATTAGCTAAACACATTCAGCTTGTGGAAGTTGACAAGAGTCCATCTTGCTCTGTGATTCCAGGGTTAAGGTATTGCTCTCTTCCTTGTTTTAGGTTTAATTATATTCAGTTTTTTTCCTATTTTCCTTATCGTATATACATCAGTAGTTTCTGTAGTCTAGTATAAGAGCTTTTGTCCTTTTATTTGATTCCAATCATAGCCACAAGCATAGTTAAGGTGGGATTAGTTAAAAAAGTTTTATTTTTCTTTTTCCAGTAAAGGAATGTGTTGTAGACTCATTTCTATTTTGCTAATAAGCATTAGTGTATCTTCTAGCAGTAAGTCAGAGACTTTTTAAAAGAATGTGAACTATTGCATCAAATGTAAGAAAATACGATGCTGCGTTAGTTCCAAAACTTGAGTAGAGACCAGTGTAGGCACACGGCAGTGACAGCAGAGTATGGGAAAGCAAAAGGGAGCATGTCACAGTCACTCTGAAATAGCGTTGTCCCATGCCTAACACCGAAGTGGGGCTATATATAAGCACTCTGAATCAATAAAGGCAGGAAGTAAAGAAGAGAGCCAAGGTAAAGATAGAAACCCAAGCCAAATTTATTCTCAGTCTCAGAGCAGAAGATGCCAGCGCAAGTGTCATCTCTTGGGCTATGTACCAGAGACTGTATATAAGGAGCCATCAGTGACAAAGGCTTCATCAAGAGATGGGATTTAATGAATAAAGTCTGAACAAGGGTGATTCAGATTCACGGGCCATTTCTGGCTGGCTCAGAGCATTTTTTTTTAAAAAACAGAGCAAGCCCATTTCTAAGTTGTAGACTCATGCAAAGAAATTTAATGTGATAATGTGTGACAAATGCCTTTCATCTGAAAACTTCACCAACAAAGTAAGTAAAGTTTCATTTTTTGTTCTTGTTTTTGTTTTTATTTTTTGAGAGAAATTTTTTGCTATAAAGCATGTGCAATTGCCAGAGACACAGAGAGACAGAGACAGAGAGACAGAAAGTGAGATATCATTTTCCACAGGGCTTGGCCATGTTATAATCCCATCTCCTCCATTCTCTTGTTGGGATTTTGGGCATGCACACACATGTGCCTGGCATGTTTTAAGCCGCCAGGTCTGGGACTCAAATCATGGTCGACTACATGGGAGTGTAGCGACATAACCATTATGCCATCTGCTGGTCCTTAAAGTGGTTGGTTTTTGAACACTTAGAGTCCAGGAGATCAACCTGCCTGATGAATGAATATACTGGTTCTTAAGGAGCAGCACTTTTGGAAATCCCAGAACTATTCCCATAATTCTTGGTTAAGAAAATGAACCCATAACAAGACCCTTTAACATTTATTCTCTAATGGTAGGTCTGTACATCACTTCAAAAATATTGAAATTTTAAGAGCTCGTCAGTAATCTTAAAGCAGTTTAGTTAATACTGACCTTTAACTAAAGCAATAAACATCTCAAGTGGTGTTTCCACTAAGTGTATAATAAAATGCTTTAGGAAGATATATTATGATTATTTTGACCTTTACATAGCCTGATCTCACTTGAATATAAAAACTGATTTTTTTTTTAAGAGAGTTTTTTACTATAGGGCATGTGCACTCACCGGAGAGACAGAGAGACAAAAAGTGAGAAATCGCCCCCCAGTGGGGATGGTCACACTGCAGTCCCTTTTCCTCCACTATCCTCTTGTGGTTTGGGGCACACATGCACACTTGCCTGGTGTGAGTTTAAGCCACCAGTCTAAGTCTTGAACTGCAGTCGACTACGTGGGAGTCCAGCAACATAACCATTACACCATCTGGTAGTCCCCCAAAATGAACTTTTAAAGGAAATTTTTTGTGATAAGGTATGTATACTTGCCAGAGGAAAACACACATACACACACGTGTGCGCGCACACACACGCACACACAGAAAGAGAGAGAGGAGGAGAGAGAGGAGGCACCCTCCATGGCGGATGGCCATGCTGCAGTCCCTTCTTTGTCTGTCTCTTCTCAGGGTTTTGGAAATGCATGGGCATGTGCCTGACATGTTTTTCAAGCCACAGGGTCTGAAGTCGGCCATGTGGGATCTAGCCACGTTAACCACCACACCATCTGGTTGTCCCAACGAAGGTCATTTTTACCTGTTTCAGAGTGAGTCATTGGCCATTACCTATCTGGGGCATTACTAATAAAACTATACAATTAATTATGAAGAAGATGTCATTGAACTGTATAATGAAAGAATGTGCCACTCATAATTTCTCAGATTTTTTGGCATTAAATAGTGACTTTTATAGAACAGGTAATTTATAGCTAAGAACAAGGACATGTCTATGGATATAGTTAGGAACATGTACACCTTTTGAATTCATGCTGCATGGTCAAGTACCGAAGCAAATATTCTGCAGAAGACAAGTATATTAGTTTCCTATTGCTCCTGTAACAAATGACCACAAACGTAGTGGCTTAAAACAACCTTAAAATTTATTTTCTTATAATTCTGAAGTTCACAAGTCTGAAATGGGTCTCACTGGCTAAAATGAAGATGTTGGTGCAGATCTGTCTGAAGGCTCTAGGGAAGAGCCTATATTCTTTTTCTTTTCTTTCTTTTTTTTTTTTTTTGAGAGGGTTTTGCTATAGGCCATGTGTGTTCGCCAGACAAGAGACAGAGAGACAGAGAGACAGAAGTGAGAAATCACCCCCCCGGGGCAACGCAGCAATCCTTTCTCCTCCATACTCTTCTCAGGATCTTGGGCATACACACACACTTGCCTGGTGTGAGTTTAAGCTACTGAATCCGGGACTTGAACCGCGGTCAACTACATGGCAGTCCAGCAACACAGCCATTACACTAACTGCTGGTCCCAGAACCTGTTTTCTTGTCTTTTCCAGTATCTCACGGCTTCTCTCATCTTTGGGCTTGTGCCCTTCCTCCATCTTCAAAGCCAGCAGTGTCCAGTTGACTTGGCTCAGGTCCCTCCTACTTTACCTCCCTCTTCCGCACTTAAGGACCTTTTGATTACATTGACCTTACCCAGAAATCCAGAAAAATCTTATTTTATGGCCAGTTGGTTAGCAAAGTTAATTCCAGCCAAAAATCTTAATTTCCTCTTAGACTATAACAGAACATATTCATACTTTCCAGGGATTAGAATTTGGACATCTTTGGGGCATCAATATTCTGCCCACCAGGCTAAAATTGAAGCTAACATCACCATCAAAAATGAACTCCTAGGCACTAGAATAAATCTGTAATTTTACTTAAAAAATCATTAACAGACTTTATTTATAAAAAAATTAGTGGGACCAGCAGTTAGCACAATGGCTATGTCACTGGACTCCCATGTAGTCGACCGTGGTTCACGTCCCGGACCTGGTGGCTTAAAACTCACGCCGGGCACGTGTGCGTGCGTGCCCAAGATCCCGAGAGGAGAATGGAGGAGAAGGGATTGCGGCATGGCCATCCCCCCTGGGGGGTGATTTCTCGCTTTCTGTCTCTCTCTCTCTGTCTGGTGAGCGCACGCGCCCTATAGCAAAAAGCTCTACAAAAAAAAAAAAATTAGTCAAATTTTAACAGTTTTATGTTATAACAGGAAACATAATTACTCTGTAAAAAATTAATACATTGGACTTTTTCTGGAAAGTATCCTGTGTGGCCTTAGAGAAATTACAGATGTTAAATTTTCAAACAATAATTAAAAGGTTTTTGGTGTTTTTCTTTGCTACAGTGGCTAAGTAATTTTATAAATCTTAGAACTATGATATCTTATTATGCTTTTCTGCTATGTATTTGTATTAACTTTTATAAACATTGTTCCAAGTGGGATTTAATATTTTTCAGACAGGCATCGCTTGGGAGCTTATAAGAAATAATAGAATCTGAGGGCCAAGCCTATTGAATCAGAATCAGAGATTTTACAATCCCTAGGTAGTTTGTGAGCAGATTAAAGTCCAAGAAGCACTGACATACCAAACAGTCTTACTTAATATAAACAATTTTATTAGTTGTCAGTGCTTCCCTTTTTATTTAACTGTTTATAAAGTAGTCATTAATGTTTTAATACATATAATTAACAGCTTTCATAATCATAGTTTTATTTCTACAATAACAAATATTTCTACTTCAAATCGTTGTTAGAATTTTAATCTGTAAAGACATAAGAAGACTTACATTTGGAATTACATTTAGAATTCACCTCTACTTGAAAGCAAATGTGATCATAAACTTGAGTGACATACTTTGTTTTCTACAGAGTTGAGTACGCTGAGTAGATGTAAAGGTATCCTAAAATTTTTCATAATGGTTGGTATGCACGTACTTAGGAATTCTGGGAACTACACTCTGAAACTGGCATTTGGCTTCCAAATGGCATCTGCCTTCCAAAGGTCAAGGATAAAGCCAAAGCTGAAAAATAGAATTTACCCACTCACTAAGGCTAAAACTGAGGTGTGTGTGTGTGTGTGTGTGTATACATGTGCACTCAGTAGATTTTATTGTCTTTTAACATTGAGTCATAAAGGAAACAAAAAAATAAACAAACAATAAGAAAAGGCTAATCACAGTAACACCCTAGGCATTTGTGGGCTATTTGCCTTAGAACAAATCAAATTCTAGTTGTCTTTACATATTTGAAGGGCTGTCAAAGGACAAGAGGAAAGAGAATTGTACAGTGAGGCCCTAAGGGGAAAGAGAGATTTATATGAGGAAGTTACTGAGGAATGATTTTATTCTGATATAAAATATAATTTTCCAACCATTCGAGAGAACTGTCTGAAGACAAAGTGGACTGCCTTGGGAAATCATGAATTGTTGTCCGCCTTAGGTGTTTAACTTTAGGCAGAATGACCATTTGATGTGAGTACCACAGAGGAGATTCAGGTCTCCTTTGGCTGATTAGTAATACTAGCTAGCACTTACTGAGCACTTCCTAAGAGCCTGGCACAGTGCTAACACGATGTACAGACATTTACCTACAACAGCTCCTCATGGTGGATGCAAGTCTTCTCTCCATTTCAAATAGAAGTTCAAAGTTACAGGGCTTAATCTAGGTTATGCAGATAATGCATGGCAGGGACAGAATAAATGCAAGTCCCTCAGACTGTAGAGCTTAAGACATTTGGACTGAAGCAGTGTCTCTCTAGGCCCTCATGTTACCCTCAACTGGAACAACGCTTCCTGATAGTGTTTAGTGGCATAAGACAACTCTAACTTTTAAGAATGATATTTTAGAGGCCAGCAGGTAGTGTGGTGGCTAAGGGCGCTGGATTCCCACATGGCTGACTACGGTTCAATTCCCAGACTCGATGGCTTGCTTTCTCACTTTTCCTCTTTCTGGTCAAATTAAAATAATATTAATAAATAAAGTTAAATGAAAAATTATTTTTTTAAAAATTATAGCTCATAGTTTGACTCTTTCAAGTCAGTTAATATTTATCAATAATGATGTATATATGTGTATCTAAATGCATATATAGAGTCACACTACAGACATTTTGGCCAATGATGAACTGCATATATGAAAGAGGTCCTATAAAGAACATCCAGGATATACCGTATAGCCTAGGTGTTTAGTAGGCTATGCCAAGTACACTCGAGGACGTTTGTGCCATGACAAAATTGCCCAAAAAAGTATGTCTCAGACTATCCCTGTCATTAAATGACACGCGACTGTGATGACTGTGTGTGTGTTTATATAACTATTACATATGTGTGTGTAATTTTATTAAATTATATTTTAATATAAAATAATTCCAGAAATTCAAGAAATTAATATACAACTTAATGACCTTTCTAACTCTATTCTTACTAACATATCATACATTAGAGTTGTGAAGCAAAAGTTAATGTAAAGCAACTTAAGAGCACGTGACTTCGAAACCCTTCAAGAAATGTTTATTGAACAAATATAGGAATGAATGTGATTTTTCTGAACTTTCTATTTTTATTAACATATCATATAACAGAGTTTCTTTACTGATTTTTAAACTTACCACTTTTTTTTTTTTAAAGAATTTTTTTTTTTTTTTTTTTTTTTTTTTAATTTGACCAGAGAGGGACAGAGTGAGAGAGAGAGAGAGAAAATGAGAAAGCAAGGCACCAGGTCTGGGACTTGAACCATGGTCAGACATGTGGGACTCCAGCACCCTTAACTACCACACCACCTGCTGGCCCCAATGCATGATTTTTTTTAATCTTATATTTCTTAAATATCACAATAATTTGTCCATAAGTAAAATGAGTAGCAGAGGTAGTTTGCCATTTGGGATAAAATTAGCACCTCTATCAGCTCTAAAATGGTTTACCTTTTACTTTAAAGTACAGTCTCAGTAATGAGTTCTGTAAAGAATACATTATTGGCTATTTCTAATAAATGCATTATAACACACACTATATATATATACAATTTCTAGTCTCTAAATTACTTACAGGTACTGATGCCATTTTTCCAGATCTTAATCTCTGTAGTGTATTAAAATAACCTTTAGCTTCAATTAAATCATTTTCTGTGTTAAAGTACATTTATGTTCCATATATGTAATTGCTAAAACAAGGAAATACAAATACTGAAAGATTAAGAGCATTTCAAGTCAAATAGAAACTTTTGTCATTCATGGTGGATAAGAGCAGTTGGTGAGGGGAGTTTCTTTTTTTTTTTTTTTGGAGAGGTTTATGCTATAGGGCGCCTGCGCTCGCCAGACAGACAGAGAGAGACAGAGAGAGAGAAAGCGAGAAGTCACCCCCCAGGGGGAATGGCCACGCTGCAATCCCTTCTCCTCCATTCTCCTCTTGGGATCTTAGGCACGCACGCACACGCGCCTGGTGTGAGTTTAAGCCACCGAGTCCAGGACTTGAACTGCAGTTGACTACGTGGGAGTCCAGCGACATAGCCATTACACTAACTGCTGGTCCCAAGGGGAGTTTCAATGGATCCTATAGTTTCTTGTCTTCCTGGCTCTTGGCAACTGGAATTGGGTCTGCTGCCCTATGGTTTCCTCCTTAGGTTCACCCGTTCCTTCCCATTGCCAAAGATGGAATTTTCACTATCAAGGTTTCTATCTTTCTTTTTAAATCAGCCTACTTATTTTTATTATTAAAACAATAATAAAGTGGAGGAGTCCAATCTGGTGGAGCCTCAGGATCTGTTTTGAGCCTTTGACCTTTGAGCACAGCCTTGGTCGGCTCAGCATGTTGACAAGGCTGCTGCTGTATGCCCCCACCCTCACCCCCAACCTATGAGCAAAGCTTAGGTCAACTCAGCATGTGGGCAAGACTGCTTGCTGTATGCTCCGGAGAATGCAGTAGCCTTGCTGGGAAGCGACCCCCCTCTGACTCGCTGATATACTACTATAAAAGAATTACATAGCTGTCTCATACATCTTGAGTACATGATAAGATTTCCCGAAAGTCCCCCGACCACTCCCCTTTGCCCTGATCACCTACTGTTAATTACAATGCTTCATCCCTGCAGTCACAATAGAGGGTGTGCTGAAGTTCTATCTGGCAGAAATAATCTTCTTGACCTTTGGAAAGCCCTTCAAGATACATTTAACATAAGCTTAAAAATAATCTTTTCTTTACATAAAATAGGATTAGGCTGAAACTGGCCCAGGACACCCTCACCCTCACCAAGTAAAATAAATAAATATATTAGGATTCCTTAAATTAAGTTTTAGATCCCTATAAAATTATGTAAGTATCATTCTTTATTGAAATTCAAAAATACTAATACCTATACTTGAAATTTTCTTTTTAGCATCTCAGTAATCACAAGATGGCTGCTGCCGAACATCAGGTAATAATAAACTCTGCTTGCTGGGGGCTACTTCCTAAAATGACATTCCATAAAGTTCCCAAAGACCTGCCTACATCAAACAAACAATTGCTAAACTGTAATAGACCTGCCTTTAATCCAACCCTAAATGGAATCTATGTTCCCTATTGTTAAAACTTTATAAACTAATCATTAAAACACATAGCCCCTCACACATTTACTTACATATATATCACATTTTCAATAAAAAGGCACAATGATTCCTTGCAGTTGTCACTCTTCAGAGAGTAATCTCTGGGAGTGTCCAACTGAGGACGTGCATAAAAATGGCACTGACACCTCAGTCTTTCCTTTCCTGCACTGCCTCCGACGAGTCAACTCACCCACACCGAGGCTAGATCCCAGCAATAAACTGTAGAGTCCAAAGGAGTAATTTAATTTAGCACTACTTAGGACTCCTAAGTAGGAGTCTTGCTACTTAGTATTTATTCCATCTGTAGGTGAGCATGGAGGTTCTCTTTTAGAAAACTCCCATGTCTCCCATTCTATGTGGTATTTTCTCACCTATTCCAAGAGTATTCCCATGAACAACATTCAGAGCAACATTAGACATAGGAATTTTCTAGACACCACCACTGATCTAGAGATATCTAGTCAGAGCTAGGACCTGAAATGAGATGTGCTTTTCTACTGGTCATCAGCCTGAGACGTTGTAAACATCTCATGGACCCTGAGAGATGGGAGGGATGGCAGAGATGTGAAGAGATGGAGTCCTACAAGTACAATATTAACAGTGTGGAACATTCCTATGGTGGGAACTTTTGTATGCACTGCATATAAGCAAACACATTGATTTCTTGGTTACCACATTCTATTCCCATTTTATAGTTGAGGAAACTGAGGGACACAGTTTTTAAGGATGCCAACAAACACAGTCAACAAGTGACAGAGCCAGGATCTGAATCTGAAGTTTGTCACCAGGAGTTTATACTATCATCTCCTGTATTTCCAAGTGCCATCAGGTGATCCTGCAGCCAATCCTGTTGCTATTTCTATTTCATCAAGTTCAAAAATTTCACCAAGTCATTTTGACTTTATCTGCCTTTACTGCTACATATGGACCAGTCTCCTCAGAAAGAGAAACTTGCCTCATGTGTTTTTTTCTCTTTGTGTTTACTTATTTCAGAAATATTACCCTAATGTGTTCTTTCTAGCTGAGTGTTTTCCACTGAAGTCACATTTCTAGCATGAAGCCATCCTCACTCCAATGTACAAGAATTTTCCCTACTCCACATTTGCCAAGCCTCTTTGAGATAGGTCATGGGATACTCTCCCTTGACAATGTTGCGTTTGTTGTCATTTCTGCTATCTATGTAATTCATCATTTTTCTGAATAAAACATATTTTTTGTGGTAAGGATCAAGAGAGAATACTACCTTTCTTTGATTCCTCCAGGTATACACTAAAATGATATTGAAAGAGTATTCACTGGGTATTAGATTATCAGAACTTTTTATGGTCCATGCGAGGGGGGGGCATATTATATGTGACTAAACAGCTATGAATTGAGAAATACCTCCTTTCCTTGGGGACAGGTTGAAAAGGATATTTGAAAATAAAAATGTACTTTGTAAGAAACTAGTCTAGATTTTCTTTTGCTTTTACATGGCATATATTTAATGATCTTGTAATATCTGCATGATTTTTGTTGTATCAAGAATCAATCTTCATGTCCTCAACCAAAGAGTAAAGCTTTCCTCCTAAGAACAGCGTCTCCTGTAACAGCACTGTCAGAGGTCTTCAGATTCGCATGCCTATTAGAGTTTATTGGGTCATCGGAAAAGTCATATTTTTTCTGTTTTTCTATGCAAAAACACATCATGACTTTTTTGATGACCCAGTACCTTGTATGGAATATCTTTGGTTTCATCTGAGCTTCAAAATTACATCTTTAGTCAGTACTAGTCAATTATATAGTTAAGGAAATTTAGATTCAAAGGTAAATGACTGATAGTGAGTGAAAAGCTAATATCATGCAAACATTTGACACCTACACATTTGATCTCATTCTACCATTAACTTTTAGTATTTTATAGCCAGGAGAGCATCTGTAGCTAAGCAGGTACTCAATAATTACATATTTGTTTAACTGATTCTTCCATAATTATTAAAAATATATTTAGTATGGGACCAGAAGAAGACATAATGTTTACATTGCTGGACCTCCACATGATTGACCATGGTACAAGTCCTGGACCTGGTGGCTTAAAACTCATGCTGGGTGCGTGTGTATGCATGCCCAAAATCCCAAGAGGAGAAGGGATTCTCACTTTCTGTCTTCTGTGTCTCTCTGTCTCTCCATCTCTCTCTGACAAGTGCATGGGCCCTATTGCAAAAATTTGTCTCTAAAATAAAAATGAAAAAAAATTCAGTATATCATTTAAATACAGTAAGATATAATGAGATGCTATTACAAAAAGTTTTTTTTTTTACTGTCCCCAAGGAGTCTACCATGCATAAATACATGTCCTTTCCACTCAACAGAGTGGATGCAGATCTGAGTGTATGCCAACCACTAGGGCAAGGAATAGAAACAAAGCTCACAGTTTGAAAAAAAAATATATATATATATACCAATTTGAAAATTAACAACCTAAACTTAGAGTTTGCTCATTCAATTCCTACTGGCTAATTTTGATTCTAGAGCATGAAGACACTGGCTTGTCATCATTTAGTACTTCTAAACAGTGATGATAATTTGAAAGTTTGGAAGTTGCAGCATGAGATGTGAGCTCTTGGGAGAAGAGGAGGCCCAGTACTACTGGGAATAGTTAATGGATTTATGTATGCACATCCACAAAAGATATAAATGCATATATTAATTTAGGTTCAGAAATAAGCATTCAGAAGCACTTACGACCCATAATTTTGGTATAAGAGATTTCTCTTAGGACTCATTTATTGATATCCTTTTTAAACTGGTAAGTAAAGAATGGATACATTAATTCAGATATTTCATTTTAAAAGAGGTATCTGCTTAAATAATCTGGTATTTTTCTCCTCTGGGGCTGACCCCATGTGCAGTAGACAAAGCACTGTGCATGGAAAGCCGGGTCATATATGACTGGCAGTGGTTGGAACCCTGTCCCTGACAGCTGGAAAACAGAAAAGGTGCTATGTACGCATGCCCCAAATCTTGACAGGGTGGAGACATATAGGAACAAAGAATGCAATGTGACCATGCCCCATTAGGGGTGCTCACTCTCTCTTATCGCTCGCTCACTATATCTCTCTCTCCCCCTGCTCTAGTATGTGTGTCCACTGGCAATTAAAAAATAAATAAAAATAAATAAAAAACAAAACTCTGTTTCCTATAATTTCTCTGGTTTCTTTCAAGTGCAAAGAGCTATGCCACTTTCTGCTAATCTTTGATGTTTATTGATGACTGTTACTGAATTACAGCTCATACATTCAAAACTGAGAGCTGAGTGTTAATTGGCTGAAGAGATTCCAGTTCCTCCCCTTGGCCCAGTGTCTCCATATTTGCTTTTCTACCAGAAAGCTTTTTTTTTTTTTTTTTTTTTTGCTCTGCCTCTGTAGAGCTGGAGCCATCATTTACCAGTCATCAGTCATAGCCATGCACTCACATTCTGCCAGCAGAGCTGAAAAGGCCATTCTCAGGTGGCAAAAACTGGGACAGCTTCCCAGGTTCATTTGCTTTTCCATCACAAGTTCAATCTATCTAAATTCCACTTCAAATGGAATCCTCACCTGAGTTCCTTTTAAACTAAAGATCAGACCCAGGAACATCAAGAACATTCATAGAAATTATATTTGTTTGAACAGCTGTTTGGGACTGCTCTCGCTGTAGTCAGAATCCTCTATAATTTCTTGGTCAGGAAGCTATAAGTTCAAATAGCTAATATTGAATTAAGCATAAATAATGCAGTAAAATGTAGAAGATATCGATTTTGACATTCCCCAGCCATTTGCAAGTTCCTTCTAGTTTTAGAGCTTAGAGTATCACAGATTTATTATATTTGGTCTTTCAACCTCTTTTATCTAATCATTTTGTCTGATCTTTTCATCCATTGTATTCTAATTTAAAGAATCGACAGTAGATATGAGGTTCTAACCTTCAAGTATGAAATGAATTCAACATTTTTTCTCATTTGTATTTTCTTACGTATATTTCCTCTTTACTGCTTGTATCCTATAGCATGTTTATGGTTTGTAACTCAAAGGACTTTAATTATACAAGATTCTTATTGCCTTACTATAGAACTCTCTAGATCTATGCAATAGAATTGGAGTTTATTAGATAGTATCAAATATGTACCACTATTTTAAGATGAACAAATCTACTACATAAATAATTTTGGTTATTAATAAAAACAATAGTTAAAAAAACTAAAAAACAAAATATCTATGTATATAATATAATCTGGGGAAGGTAGAATTGTCTGCTGTGGCACTCAAAAATAATGGAATCCATTCCAGGGATATGAGAAAATGGCACCTGTAGGAGGAGTCTTGAAGGATTTACACATTCCCATCTAGGCTGTGTGAGCAAGACTGGACCAACAGTCTTGCTGGACATATGGCAGAACACCTTGAACTTTCTACTCTAGCCAGGGGAAATAAACAGTCTGAAGAGGAGTCGCTATCAAGAAATTTCCCATCAGTCTTGCTTCCCCCATCTCCTCCTAGTCAATTAATACAGAATTCCATGCACATCTAAAACTGCTTAGACTTCAGAACTTCAGTGATGGCTTCCAGATAGCAAAGAAACTGTGCTGTCTCTCATATGACCTCTCAGGTTTAGAATTGTCCTGTGGGGTTAGAGACACGGAGAGCCGATGCAGCATGGCTCTCTCTTTTGTCACCTGTGTGAGCTGTCAGCTAATCAAGTCCTTTTCTGGCCATAGTCTCTTTACCAGTCAAGTCTAACAGGTGGAATAGGAACCCTTGTGGCACTGTTAATTGCCCTGTGGTTCAGTACGGATTGTTTTTTACCACTTAATAGGGAATTTTAACTACCTTGAAGAATACACCATTTTAAATCAATGTTACATGAATTGGATTTTTTTTTCTTTTTTCTTGTTTTTTTTTTTTTGGAGAGGTTTTTGCTACAGGGTACGTGCGCTTGTCAGAAAGACAGAGAGAGACAGAGAGACAGAAAGCAAGAAATCACCACCCAGGGGGTATGACCACACCACAATCCCTTCTCCTTCATTTTCCTCTTGGGATCTTGGGTATGCATGCACACGTGCCCAGCATGAGTTTAAGCCATCAGGTCTGGGACTCCAACCATGGTCGACTACATGGGAGTCCAGCAGCATAGCCATTATGTCTACTGCTGGTCCCTACGGCTTTTATAATGACTTGCTAAACAGCCCTTATCATTTGGAGGCATCAGAGTATTGGTTTTTCCCATTTCTGATAATATACTTCTTCAGATAGTACCCTTTCCCTCGTGTTTCTGTATCACTTCATATTTTTTCATTTTTTACTTAATTGATAATGTAATTATTTTTGACATCTACCCAATGACAATACTTACACTTGAGAGTATTATTTGTGTGTATACCCCAGATCCAACAGAGTATCATTGACTCAAGAAATGAATGAATGAACAATTGTGGTCACTAATATGTCTTCAATAATTCTTGTGGTTCATATAGTTTCTAAGTCATTTAATCACTTAATCATCACAATAACTCCCTGGGCTTCAAACTAGTTTTTACAGAAATTTAGATGCAAAAGGATCTTCTAGCCCAAGATGAGACCGACTATCCTTACTAACAAATAAATAAACACATCAAAAACCACAAGAGAAAGATTATTATTTTGACTCTGTTTTCATATATCCATATACCTCTCTCATTAAACCTTTTATCTCAAATTTCTCCTTTGTAATATTTTGTAAAACACTTACTCTAATTCATTCTTAATTTAATCCAGTACCAAATTGCATTGTCTAGATTTTGCTTTGAGCCCTATTTTTTTAAGTACCATCTTAAAAGCTATCACATAAATCACACTTTAGCCATTGACATCAAATTCAGTTAATGCAAATCTTAATATACATAAATTCAGTAAATTAAACACACACCCACATAGAGTCAAAAAGTGGTGGGACAAGAGAGAACAACTCTCTTTTCCAGATGGCACCCTGAAAACTGTCAGTGCATTCTTTTAATACTTAACTTTCTGGCTTAATAAAATTCAGATTAAAATTAAGCATCAGAAATATCAGCAAGTGAGGGCCATTTTTATGTTTAATTGATATAATTTTTGTTATTTTCTGAAACATTAAAAGAGAAAAAAAGTATGTACTTTAGTAACTTGGTGAAGGTAGTATTTTGGAAAAACTGTATGTGGAAAATAGCCAACATTTTCTCATTAGAGCAGTTGAAACATCTTCCTATGTTATGAAATATCCAAACATGTTTTTAATATTTTGTCACAGACACATCAGTAATATACCTGTATAATTTTTCCCCAAAAATAAAAGACTTACTGTGGATTGGTTATGTAAATATAGTAAAGTAAAAAGCCAAAGCCACATAACTCATAGATAAGTCAGTAACAAAGAGTATGGAATAAGGGGATGGATAGTGACAGTAATAAAAGCCCACACTCGGCGAGCAGACTCCACATGGGGAGGTTTCTAGTTTTCATAGAGAAACCTCCCTGAGTAGGCTGGGCACGTGTGTACCTACGAAACGGGCTGGCTGAGACTGGGATAGATAGAGACCCTATGACGGCTGCTGTATTATTTTTTTCCTTTTTTTTTTCTGGAGAGGTTTTTTGCTATAGGACGTGTGCACTCTCCAGAAAGAGACAGAGAGACAGAAAGTGAGAAATCATTCTCCAGGGGGGATGGCCACATTGCAATCCTTTCTCCTCCATTCTCCTCTTGGGATCTTGAGCACACGTGCACTAAAGCCCTGCGTGAGTTTAAGCCACTGGGTCAATTACATGGGAGTCCAATGACATAGTCATTATCCCAACTGCTGTTTCCGAGGCTGCTGTATTTCTATCTCTCTTTTTGTCTCTCTCACTCATGGAATAGATGCCCTTAAATTACAAATTAAGTTTTAAAATGAAAATGGGGGACCAGCAGTTAGTGTAATGGCTATGTCATTGGATTCCCACGTAGTCAACCACAGTTCGAGTCCCGGACCCGGTGGCTTAAACTCACGCCCAGCGCGTGTGCGTGCGTGCCCAAGATCCCAAGAGGAGAATGGAGGAGAAGGAATTACAGCGTGGCCATCCCCACTGGGGGGTGATTTCTCGCTTTCTATCTCTCTGTCTCTCTCTGTCTGTCTTCTGTCTGGCGAGCGTACGCGCCCCTACAGCAAAAACCTCTCAAGAAAAAAAAAAAAAAAAGAAGAAGAAAAAAAAGAAAATGGAATGATTTCTTTTTACCATTCCACTTCTTTTGTGCTGCTGAGGAAGGGAGGAAGAAAATGCCTCAGATTTTCAGAATTTTTTCGTTCAACTTTATGGGAGGCAGTAATCGATACCATAAATTATTACCATCATCTTTAACATGCTATCGTGTACATTGTTAACTTTTTAAAAGTATATTGGAGAAATATTTATATTTCGAACATGCCATGTGATTTAAATTTTGCTGTTAGTTGACAAACAAATAGTGTGGATAGTAATATTCTAGCTGCATCCGGCCAATGACAATAGGAATAAACCCAGAAATCCACTTCCCTCTCCTTGCCACAATCCATAACCTACAGATTCCTCATTATTGAAATAAAGAATTAAATCCCTCCAGAAGTTTTCTCTAAGTAAGTGGTAAGTTAACTGAACACACCTTTGTGTGTGTGTGTGTGTTTGTGAGAATCTATAAACCTAATCAATAAAATAGTCAAGAAATGTACAGTTTTCTATGTACATCTTTATGAAAAGATTTTATTTTTAGGAACAATTCAGTGTATCTCACAATTTCACATTCCTACCGGAAGCAGTTGAGCGCGAAGATGCTAAGAAAAAGAGCACTGACCTCGGTGAGTAAAGTTGTCAGGGCACATCATTTAACTCGTATTGATTCTGGCTATCTCGGTACAGAAAACGTCAGACCACACATGTACAGTTTCTGTAGGAAACGTCAATGTCATAATGAAGAGAGGAAACAAATCTCTCAGGGAATCAATTGCTTGCACAGTAATTCTTTCTTAGTGGTTAGATATAATTTGAATATCTACAGTTTCAGTTTTTAAAAATAATTCCAAGGCTATCTGGGGAAAAAAAATTACAACACAGATAAATGATTTATCACCATCTATTTAACTCTTTCACTATGAAAATACTCACTGAACCCATTTGAATCTAACAGTGACCATCATCTTGGCTTGACACAAGATCATGCCAAGGAATACAGAAATCTTCTTAGGGACTGGCAGATCACACAGGTTAGGAATCTGACCTCTGCAAAAGTTTGTTCATTCTTGAGCTGATGACTCATGACCACTGATTGCTTTTAATTCTGAGCAGGCATTTCAGAAAGTTACTTCACCAATCCGGGAGCAGCAGTTAGCGTAATGGCTATGTCGCTGGACTCCCACTTAGTTGACCGCAGTTCATGTCCCGGACCCGGTGGCTTAAAACTCATGCAGGGCGCATGTTTGTGCATGCCCAAGATCCCGAGAGAAGAATGGAGAAGGGATTACAGCGTGGCCATCATCCCTGGGGGGTGAGTTCTCGCTTTCTGTCTCTCTCTCTGTGTGTGGCGAGCGCACACATCCTATAGCGAAATCAAAAAAAAAGAAAGAAAGAAAAAAGAAAGTTATTTCACCAATCCAAAGAGCAAGGGGCAATAGTGCATGGAACAGTTACTGTAAAATCATTCCTATAAAGTAAATTCCAAACTCTATATGTAAAAGTAGTTGGTTTAGAGATTAACAGAGCCTCCATTTTACAGATTTCTTTTTTGTAGTCTAGTTTTATTTTTAACTTTAATGTACTATGTTTTCTTTTCCCCCCATGATACAATTGATGTACCAGAACCGTCAGTTTTTGTGCTACACCTAGGAATTGGTTCTGTTCAATGGTGAAGTATTGATATGTAAAGGAAATTCCATTTGTATCAGAATCAAAATGTCTCTTCACCTGACACCTTATATCTACTCACAGAGCTGTATATCTGGGATTTTAGAATGAAGCTTGTCTATACTTTAGAATGACAGAAAGGGGGAGAATTCACATTAAAATTCCTTCATAGATGCTGTCTATCTGCTATCTCATTTAAGCCTTACTATAACTCTGTAAGATTGGTAAATACCTTAATTTTATAGGTGAAGAAGCTAAATCCTAGGAAATTACTAATCTGCCCAAAGTCAGTAGTAGATGTGGGATTTGAGCCTAGGCTGTTCTGTCCCGAAAGACTTTTCCAAACAATAGCATTGTTGGAATACTGGTTAGACAGAAAGGACTATTTCATGGACATTTGTGGAATGTTAGAAATACAGGATAAAAATAAAAGGTTTGCTTCCTGCATACTTCCCCGCATTTCTAGTACAGGAATGCGCAGTGTGAACACCAAGGATGGGTCAATATTTGTGAGATTCTTCAAACATGTACAATCATAGAGCCTCTATAAACAAAGAGCATCTCTGAAGGACTATGGCCTCACAGAACACATTTTGGAAAACACCATCTTCTTGTCATGTGACTCAGGCGAACTCCCCCCCCTCCCCCTGAGACTGAGCCTATGTGAACTGAAGTTATTCTGTTACAGAAAGAAATTACGCCAAGCGACACGGCTCTCACTGTCAGTGTAAAATAGTTGATCATGACCAGTACCTGCTGCTCTGTCTCTTTGCTTAGATTCCCTGCCTGGATACCCATTCCCTTATTGTGGAAGCTTACGCTTTTCCTTCTTGGGTTTTGAGTTCTTGCACGCTCATCCTTAGGCCTTAGCCAGCCTTTCTAATTTTGCCCCTGATTCATGGAATTCCTAGAGGTGTGTGAAACTATCCTTTCTCATTAAAATCCCAGCTGTGTGCCCAGTCTGTGGAAGAGTGCATTGGTAGAGGCTGCTACTCAGGAGAGGTAGAGGCTACACAGGAAACCCTTGAGTCCCAGCTGACCCTAAAATCCAGGAATGTGACCTACATCTATAATCCCAGTTACTTGGGAGGTTGCGGCAGAAGGATTATGATGTAGTAAGACCTCATCTATACAGACTCACATACACAGAACAAAACTCGCTCACGTGGTTTGGATTGTAGTTTTCTCCCAAAAGCTCATGTTTTTTTTATTTAGTCCCTAGCGTTAGGGTGCTGGGAGTGAAGTCTACTGAGTGATGCTGGGATGATGGAGGCACTGTCCTCATTAGTGGAGTAATCCTGTTTTATGAGAAAAAAAGAGTCTAGCTCCTGTGAGAAAGGAGAGCAGGCTGTTCCCAGGAGAACTGGCTGTTATCAAAGGAAGATGCTGCCCCAGTTCTCTCCGTTTCCTCCTACCATTTTCTCTGCTCCTCTTGGCCATGTAGTGACAGAGGTCAGCCCTGTTCTGCAGGTAAGCCCTGCTGCCTTTGGACTCTCCAACCACTAGAATTGTTAGTCAAATACATTTACATTCTCTGTCAATCACCCAGTCCCAAATATTTCTGTTAGCCACATAATAGTGAATAGGAAAATCCTAGTCTCCTTCATTTACAGATATTCAATTCCTGTTTTTCTATCCTGCCCTTTGGTTTCTGTTGACTTCTTGGCCCTTGATTGTTTTTCTAAGCGTTTATTCTGCTATCTGTCAACATTCTTGTCTTTTGCGTTCTTGCCTCTCTTTAATCAATCATTATCTTTTGACCTATCACATTTAGGTCTTCCTTTCTCCAATCTCTAGAACCCAGATAACTTCTCATATATACTGCCTGGGTTTCCAGTCAGGTCTGCCTAATCCATGCATCCTTCTGTATATTCTCTACTCTTTATTTTAGTGAACACATGTGCTCACTAGAGAAACAGAGACAGAAAGCGAGAAACCACCTCCTAAGGGGATGGCTACAACACAAACCCTTCTCCTCTATTCTCTGCTCAGGATTTTGGGCACACAGGCACATGTGCCCAGTATGACTTTCAAGCCACTGGTTCCAGGATTCAAACCACGGTCTGTCATGTGGAAGTCCAGCGAGAAAACCTTCACACTATCTGCTGGGCCCCAGAACCTGATTTGTTTTGTATACTAGGAGCAGTTTCACCTCCTTAGCGATAGGTTCAGGTTAACCAAATTCCCATAGGCTGAAGAATATAAGTAAAGTAATTATCTTCTTGACCACAACCAACCTCCCCATATATGCATATATAATGAGAATTAAAACTGCCAAGGAAAATGAACAGTCTCATCATCACACCAAGCACCATGTTCTCCCCAAGTAGTCACAACATGGAAAGCCAAATTTAGAATTAAAGATGAAATAATTAAAAATGAGACACAATTTTCAGAAACTCAGACATGAAATAATAGTTGTTTTGTTTTGTTTCTGTCAACTTCAATGGAAAGTAAAATTATTTTGGGACTTGCCTTCACTGTTTGGGTCCTTGGATCAGCTACTCCAATGATCTTTTTCTACACAGATATTAACTACTACTGAAATCCCAAGTGTCCCATCTTTTTTCTGCAGTGCTTGCATGGGCACTGCCAGTATTTTCTTTCATGCCTCTGAATTTTCAGTTTTTCTATGGCTAAGCAACTCCTCCTCCTCTCTGTCTTGTGCTTGGGAACCCATGTAAATGATTTCAACTCGTTTGAAGTCAAGACCTACAGATTATGTGACTATGAGGAATTCTCTGCACAATTGAATGCAACATAATATAGTTCTCAAGTGACAATCTCATTTCCGTGGGTTTGAGAAAGCCACACTATTGGTCTCAAGAGCTGGTAGTGATGACTTTATTGTTAATGCTATTCCCCAGTTCTCTCCGTTTCCTCCTACCATTTTCTCTGCTCCTCTTGGCCATGTAGTGACAGAGGTCAGCCCTGTTCTGCAGGTAAGCCCTGCTGCCTTTGGACTCTCCAACCACTAGAATTGTTAGTCAAATACATTTACATTCTCTGTCAATCACCCAGTCCCAAATATTTCTGTTAGCCACATAATAGTGAATAGGAAAATCCTAGTCTCCTTCATTTACAGATATTCAATTCCTGTTTTTCTATCCTGCCCTTTGGTTTCTGTTGACTTCTTGGCCCTTGATTGTTTTTCTAAGCGTTTATTCTGCTATCTGTCAACATTCTTGTCTTTTGCGTTCTTGCCTCTCTTTAATCAATCATTATCTTTTGACCTATCACATTTAGGTCTTCCTTTCTCCAATCTCTAGAACCCAGATAACTTCTCATATATACTGCCTGGGTTTCCAGTCAGGTCTGCCTAATCCATGCATCCTTCTGTATATTCTCTACTCTTTATTTTAGTGAACACATGTGCTCACTAGAGAAACAGAGACAGAAAGCGAGAAACCACCTCCTAAGGGGATGGCTACAACACAAACCCTTCTCCTCTATTCTCTGCTCAGGATTTTGGGCACACAGGCACATGTGCCCAGTATGACTTTCAAGCCACTGGTTCCAGGATTCAAACCACGGTCTGTCATGTGGAAGTCCAGCGAGAAAACCTTCACACTATCTGCTGGGCCCCAGAACCTGATTTGTTTTGTATACTAGGAGCAGTTTCACCTCCTTAGCGATAGGTTCAGGTTAACCAAATTCCCATAGGCTGAAGAATATAAGTAAAGTAATTATCTTCTTGACCACAACCAACCTCCCCATATATGCATATATAATGAGAATTAAAACTGCCAAGGAAAATGAACAGTCTCATCATCACACCAAGCACCATGTTCTCCCCAAGTAGTCACAACATGGAAAGCCAAATTTAGAATTAAAGATGAAATAATTAAAAATGAGACACAATTTTCAGAAACTCAGACATGAAATAATAGTTGTTTTGTTTTGTTTCTGTCAACTTCAATGGAAAGTAAAATTATTTTGGGACTTGCCTTCACTGTTTGGGTCCTTGGATCAGCTACTCCAATGATCTTTTTCTACACAGATATTAACTACTACTGAAATCCCAAGTGTCCCATCTTTTTTCTGCAGTGCTTGCATGGGCACTGCCAGTATTTTCTTTCATGCCTCTGAATTTTCAGTTTTTCTATGGCTAAGCAACTCCTCCTCCTCTCTGTCTTGTGCTTGGGAACCCATGTAAATGATTTCAACTCGTTTGAAGTCAAGACCTACAGATTATGTGACTATGAGGAATTCTCTGCACAATTGAATGCAACATAATATAGTTCTCAAGTGACAATCTCATTTCCGTGGGTTTGAGAAAGCCACACTATTGGTCTCAAGAGCTGGTAGTGATGACTTTATTGTTAATGCTATTGCTGATGGTAATCATAGCAGGTATTTATGGAGTGATTACTACATGCCAGTCACTGAGTTAAGTGCATTGATGACATAGACATTAATGGTATTTCCAATTAGTAGATGAGGAAATTGACCCTTAGAAAGGTTAAGGAAGCTACCCAAGATTATTTCACCAGTCATTAGCAAGCTTGGCTCTGCAGTGAGAATATTAGATTCTTGTCAAAACTGTGTATTATGTCCCTTCTATGAACCATCTACCAAGATTTTCACTGTGCCTTTTCCTCAATAATTATTAGACTTGGGTTATCATATAAAAGGCAATTATTGTATTATTTTCCTAGTTATATGTCTGAGAGTATGAAAAATTGATGCTAAGACCATTAGCTCTTTAGAGGGATACACTGATTTGCAGAGCTTTATGCCTAGAGAACAGGTTGCTATACCAGGACTCATTCTTGTTCAAAGCAGTTCTCACTATTCTACTACTTAGAGTTCTAATTCTGCCCCTGCCACAGAAGATGGTCATAACCCATTTACATCACAAGGAACTTCCAATTAGAAACTAAGGTAGATAATCTACTCAGGGCACTGAACTTATGTCACAGAAAGCAACACTGTCCACCAAGACTTCTTGACCACCAGCTCTAACATCTCAGGCTCTAGGGTCTCCATTCTAAGCAGCCAGACCTTGCTGGACATCTCTAGACGGAGGAGTCTCCACTGTATCAGCTGGGCAATTTGTCCAAGCTGAGCACTCTCTTGGAATTCTGGGAAAACTTGCCTCCATTCACCAAGAGAACTAAATCTTGGCAAACTTGAAGTCAAATTCAGCCTATCATGCCTCATAGCTTAGTAATCTTAAGACACTGCTCCAATTATAATATAACTTTGGCCCCATAGTAATTTGTTTTTATTTCATCTCTCAGTTCTTCCGGTCTTTTCTCTTAGACTCTGCTTTGTATAATGTGCCTCAATCTATCCTAAACTTTTCTTTTCCTTGTCTTAATTTCACATCACTCTTCTGACTCTTAAACCAATCTACTCTGAGCTCTGTATCTCAAGACTCATGTTAAGTGACCAGCAGTCAGTGTAATGGCTATGTCACTGGACTTCCATGTAGTCGACCGCAGTTCGCATCCCAGACCCAGTGGTTAAAACTCACGCTGGGCGTGTGTGCGTGCGTGCCCAAGATCCCAAGAGGAGAATGGAGGAGAAGGGATTGTGGCATGGCCATCCCCCCTGAGGGGTGATTTCTCGCTTTCTGTCTCTCGGTCTCTCTCTGTCTTTCTGGTGAGTGCACGCACCCTATAGCAAAAACCTCTCAAAAAAATAAATTAATTAAAAAAAAAAGACTCATGTTAATAAAAAGCTCTTTGCATTCAGAAGTTTTTGCTCCACATTATGCACCATTGGGGCAATTATTGGCATTATGTATTTGTGGTATACAGCCCGAACTCAGTGCCCCAAGGATGCTGGCATTCCTTTAGCTTCTTAATTTAGCTTCCTCTCCCATCTGGACATCAGCAGATACTAAATATTCTCCACAGTCCTCAAACTTACTTTCAACTTCAAAATTCCCAACCTGCAATATTTACAGCAGCTCATTCCATGCAATGCCCACATCATCTGGCCCCTGCTTTCCTCTCTAGAACACCTCACTTACCCAGCACATTCTCCTTTGGCCACATTGTGAGTTTCTTAAACACATTATGCTTGGGGACTTCTAAGCATGTTTCTACCTTTGATTTAAAATACTCTATCCTGGGTAACTTCTTCTCATCATATAGGTCTTAATTTACACATTACTTCCCCCCAGGAATCCTTATTTGATACTGTAACTCTGGTTTGGATGTTCAATCTTTACAGTCCCAAAGCATATATCCCCATCACAATTGATAATATTAAAAAAAAAAAAAGTTAAACAAATTTCTGTTGAGTGCATAAATAGATAGATGAATGAACAAATCACTTAGCTCATCTTTCTTTCTGTTTTACTCTTGGACTTCTGATGACATTATTTTACAGATACCTATCACCTTTATTTCTAAATTCTTTCATTTGAAAATAAAGATGTTAAGTAGTTATTATCTAGTGAAGCATCTTCGTATTTTTATTACTGGAGTTAAGTCATGCATAGTCCTTTAAGAAAGCATCAGATACTTGAGAATGATTTTACCACACTTGCCAAATAGGGCTTTTGGATCCTGAGAGCTCAGGGAATAAACCTGTGACTGTAATGTAATAGCAGAGCCACTGCACTGTGAAGAATGAGAGGTGGGGATCAGCAGGTGGCAAGGTGGTTAAGGCGCTGGACACTCCCACATGGCCAACCACAGTTCGAGTCCTGGACCTGGTGGCTTGCTTTTTCACTTTCTCTCTCTCTCGCTCTCTGTGTGTGTGTGTGTCTGTCAAATTAAAAATAAATGAATGAATAAATAAAATTTTAAAAAAAAGGGAAAAAAGAATAAGGGACTGTGTCCTTTGATAAAGTGAAGGCACTTGCCAGGATCCTTTGTCCTCTGGCAGTCTACTTACATCTCTGCAGTTGTATTGTAAATGAATCTACGTCTAACCATGGTATTGCATAAATAATGCCTTTTCAGGTAAAATTCATATATACCCAAAAGAGTTAAAGATTCATAGCCAGTTAATAGGAGTTCTGACATGTCCACTAGGTACTCAGTACTGGGCTGGGCATAGTAACAAATCTAGGAGACAAACACGAAGTGACACTTGTATTAGCGATGTAACTCAAGATCCAAACTTGTAGCAGGAAGCAAGACAACAGTCAGATTCTGAGTCTGTGTTTCGAACATGGATATGTGCTGAATTAGTTCAGAAAGCAAGAGCAAGAGTGACAGAGAAATAATTATTAGGCAGAATAGCTGGTGAAGTCTTATCTTTGTGACTATTTAAAATGATATCCTCATCCATAAATTGTTTACGGGAAGAAAACTAAGAAGACACAGTGCTTAAAAACGGGCTTCGAAGTCAGACAGGGCTAGATTTGATACAATTTTTGAAGCATACAAGCTGCTTCATGTTGAATATCTTCCTTAGCCTCTTCAAACCTAAGCTTCCTCATTTGAACAAATGATTAAATCTGATGTGTACATGAAGCATGTAGCATAGCGTTTCAGGCAAGTAAAATTATACCTCACTTACACTCACAGGTATGCTGCTTCAGTTTATATAGCATGGTTGACAAGTGTCCTTTTCTGAAAGGAGTCCCAAAAAATTACCATTCAGCATGTCTTTTATTCTGTCTAGTGAGTGGAAGGGGAAAATGGAACGATTGTGATCTGTAAGCAGGAGAGCAGAGATTAGAGCCAGATGTGATGGTTTTTTCTTGTAGACAGGGACATCCTATCTTTTTTTTTGTTTAATTCAGAAATTTTTGCTATAGGACGTGTGTACTCACTGGAGAGACAGAGATAAACAGAGAGACAGAAAGTAAGAAATCAGTCCCCAGAGGGATGGCCATGCCACAATCCCTTCTCCTCTACTCTCCTCCTGGGATTCTGGATACACATGGACACATGCCTGGTGTAAGGTTCAAGCTACTGGGTCCAGGACTCGAACCGCAGTCAACCATGTGCGAGTCCAGTGCCATAACCACTGGAAATATACATCTTCCCCAGAATCCAGTAACACCAACAGTTCATACCAGTTCCTCTCCTTATAGGAGTGGAATATAAGAGTGGGAAGTTTCCTTTGCATTTGTCATTTACACGGACCTCCATAAACTGAAGCAATTTCTATTATTGCAGTGAAGCCTTTCCAGAGCTCTTGAAGAAGATATGTGGAGTGTCCACACTTTAGCACATCTGCTTTTCAAAAGGTGCAGTCACTTGGTTTTAGGAGCTACTCACCAAGCAACAAGATTAATCTATATACATTGGTGCAATATAGCCTGCTCAACTGTAGTGTCTATTTGATAGCCTAGCTCACCTTTTCCTTTTTATTGCCCATTCCATTTTCGAAACTCACTGGGGCAGCTTCTGTGATCACTTGAGTGACACGTTGCCCTCATGCAGATTCACAGATTGGGCTCCACCATCAGACTCAGTTGAGGAAATAGGGCTCTGAGATGACAGAACTTAAAAGAGAGGTCTTTGAACCAGGGGTAGAATTGGGGGAAAGGCAGTGGTACTTGAGAGGGGGACAAAGAAAGTATGGGACACAATCTGACTTGAGAACAAGAAATGAGTAAAGGGACGCTGACATCTTTCATGTTTATAAAAGGTGGAGAGGCAGGGAAATACAATATATGTAGAGACCAGCTGGCTTTCCTTATTTTTCCTTATGGAGGAAAACAATCAGAGTTAGAAAGTTGGGTTTGGGGCCAAGTTTTATGTTATGAGTAAAAAGCCCTCTTACCCCCACAGTCAGTTCATATTTTGCAGAACTTAGTCCCAAGACTTTAGACTTTATTAGGAAACAAGGTCCTTGCCAATGCCATTAGGAAAACTGAGGTCATATTATAATAGAGAAGGCTCCTAATATGACTGTGTCCTCGTACAGGGGGGGAATTTGTATAGAGAGACACACGAGAACACCATGGAGGGACATCCCACAAGCTAGAAATGCCAAAGATTCAAAACCAGCAGTAAAAAAGGGCAGAAGTGAGGGCAGAAGCATGGCATGCTCTCTTCTTCACATCCCTCAGAAGGAACCAGGCATTGCCACACTTTGATATCAACCTTCTAGCCTCAGTCCCAGACCTGTGAGACAATATTTTTCCATCATTTAAGTCAACTGGTTCCTGGTACTTTGTTATGACAGCCTTAGGAACCTATTACATTTTAAATGTTGGACTAAGGATTGTTCTTTATTTTATAGGCAAAAGGAAGGCACAGAAGGTCAGTGAAAACACATGATCTGCCACATGATAAATTGATTAAATGCCAGATGTAGAGGCTAGAGACAGCAAGTCCAGCACAGAGTCCACCATCCACTCGCAGGTCACAGTGCCTGGTTCCTAGTGGGCAGTCAAGAAGTAATTATATCCTATATATACCAGTCCTAGAAATCTGGAACATCACATGCATCATTTAATTTAATTCTCACAACCACCCAATACGAGATAGCATCAGTATCTCTCTTTTACAAATGAGGAAAATGAAACTCAACAAAGGTAAGCAATGGAGCCAAGCATTGAATAGAATCTTTTTGTTTGCAGAGTCCAAGGTTTTGACCACTATTCCATATGGTCCTATAGAAAATATACATTTAATAACTGAATGAGCGTGTGTGTATGCTTGTGTTTGTGTACATGGACATAAATATGAGTTAGAAATAAGGCTAATAAGAGTAATTGCTACAATAGAAATCCATTCTTTAGATTATGAAGCACAAAGAAAAGCTCTTAAGTATTTTAGTAATTAAGAATGGTGTGCAATTTGTATTGTCAAAAGAAAACTAAATTGAGAAGTAGGCGAAAGCCATGGGTGTAAGATTAGAAATTTGAGTATTTGACCAGTCAAGTCAAATTTAACCTCCACTTTGACATCATTTAGAAGTAAATTTTATTGTGTATATTTGGGATTAAAACATGATGTTACAGGGTACATGTAGTGACCTAGTTACAAACACATTGGGAAGAAGCAACCAGGGAGATGTAGGTCAAAGATTACAAAGTAGTGGATATGTAGGATGAACAAGTCTAGAGATCTAATGTACAACATAATGATGAAAGTTAATAAAATTGTATTGTACTAGGAATTTTTTTGGTTAAATAAGTGGATTTCAGCTGCTCTTGTTGCACAAAAGTAACAATGTGAAATATAAACATATCAATCTCTTTGACTACTTCTTTTTGAAGACTTTAACTGATGTGTCAAACATGATTTGACTCACAGGAGTATCCATATCAGCTACCCCTTGCTTGTATTTAGAACACTAACATGGTTGAGTTTGAGTAGACTTCCATTTTTTTACTGTATGTGAGTCACTTTCTCCTTACCTGATCTTTACTGCCATAAATAAATGTTGAATAAAATAAAATAAATTATGCCTTAGATTTAATTATGCCTTTTATTAGAGTACTCTTAATGTTTATTTGATTATTGAAGTTGTTTTAGAGCTAGTAACCATTCTCTGGGATGTAAATTCAGAGAAGTGTTACCAAAAAAACCCAAAAACAACAGCAACAAATAAACAAAGACAAAGCAATGGAAGATTATATATAAGATTAGTGTAGAAGGTACTGAGCAAGGGGCAAGGTGTAGAAAGAACTGTGTCATGAGATAACATAACTTTTTCTTAAGTGAGAACACTTTTCAGAATTGTTTCAGAAAGTATGTCCTAACAGTTACACAAGAGCTTTCAAGAGCTATGTTCCACCCAACTAAAGACTGATGTCTGGTTCAGATAGTCAAATCTGATCATAACTGAAGGGTCTCAAGTTGCTTTTAGTCACACTTGTATCTATTTTTTCTGTGTGTGTGTGTTTGTGTGTGCATGTACATGTGTATGTATACACATGTATATAAATGACATGATTTATCTAAAGCAACACATCAAATAATGTAAATTACAATATATGGCTTTGTACTATCTACAATAATGGCACCATCCATGTAGTTCTTTATTATGAAATAGCATAGTGGTGTACAGTCTTTAAAGTTCCCGAGAAAATGCATGATCAGGAAACACCAGCCAGTGTCACACCCTTAAGTCCATGCTGCACTTCCCAGTAATCACTGGCTAAGCCATGAGGCACACACAGGAGACCATCAGTCAGTGTCAGCTGAATGCATGAACATTCTCAAAAGAAAGAAATTGCTTCTCCCATTATTGGAAACCGAAGCATTATTTTTTAAAGTTTCTTCATTTAATTGCACAATCATCACCCTTCTAAATTCTAAGAAAAGCCACTTCTTGTTCTTACATTCTCAGATTTGCATTACAATTCTATGAAAGAAATAAGTTGATTCCCTCAGTTTGTGTGTCCAAAGGCTGGTGCTTGGTGACTGTTAGCTGATAGTGATTCCTAAGCTGCTTTCATGCTCTGTAGAAAGGGGCCTTAGCAGAGGGCACAGAGGTACTTGGGAAGCCTCCAGCCCCACTGCTTGACGCATCCAGACTCGGTGCAATTGACTGTGCACCGTGAACAACAGGAGTGTGAACTGCATGGTCTAGTTATACACGGGTGGTTAGAAATAGTGTAAACTGATTTTTCTTCCTTATGTTTTACTTAATGCTATTTTCTGTAAGAACACAGGAAAGTATTTGTTAAAAGAATGAAGTACCTAATACAGATGACGTTCAACATGCCTTCATTGATTGTTATCAGTAAGGTCCTCTCAACAGAAGGTTCTTAGTGCTCATGTTCTTGAGGAGTTCAAAGTTCTGTGCACATTTTCAACTGAGTAGGGTAGGGTGGAGGTCAGCACCCATAAGTCCCACATGTCTCAAGGGCCAACTGTACTTGCTTGTTTTTACGGAACATCATTACAACACAGAAGATTTTGCACTGCTCTTCTCTCTAACATCTCTGAGTAACAGAAAGAGAACTTCTCTGCAATATTCACACAAACCCTCCCACATCCCTGAATAGGAGAAACTCACAGGCAGTTGTCACAATACTGGATTTTTAAAATTAAAATATATTGACACATGGTTTGATATAATTATAGAGATATATATTATTCCCACTCATTCTGTTTGCAGTCATTTCTACATCTCATAAATAATGATCATAACAAAGCCCAGTTTAATGAAACAGCTGACATTTTATCACTTCAACTGCTTGGCTAGAACATTTTTTAAGTCACAAATCCAGGACCATTTAAAAAATATTTGAAGACTATTAAAATACTCCATCTTGGAAATTTCTTATTTTACTCCCAGAAACCAAAATATATAAACATACCTCATTTCATGTAATACTTGGTTGTAAAATTCAAATTTTTAAAAAAATTTTTATGGCTAAGAAGTATTCCATAGTGCATATGTGCCACACTTATTCAATCTATTCATCTGTTTGTGGACATTTGGGTTGGTTCCATGTCTTAGCAATTGTGAGTATGCTGTAATAAACGTGGATGTGCAAGTATGTTTGTGCCTGAGTATATTCCTATTCTTCAGGTAGATAACAAGAAGTGGAATTGCTAGATTGTATGGTAATTCTATTTGTAGGTCTTTGAGGAACCTCCATATTGTTCTTCACAATGGCTGTACTAATTTACATTCCCACCAACAGTGTAGGAGAGTTCCCCTTTCTACACAGTCTCACCAGCACCTAGCATTTTTAATTTTTAAAATCTTAGCCATTGTGATTGAAGTTAGGTAGTATCTCATTGTGGTTTTGATTTGCATCTCCTTTATGATGAGGGATGTTGAGCATTTTTCCATATGCTTTTTGGCCATTCGTATGTCTTCCTTAGCAACTTCCTGGTCAGCTAATTTGCCAATATTTTAATTGATCTTTTTTTTTTTTCTGGCAAAATCCTTGAATTTCCTGTATATCTGGTTATCAGTCCAGCATCTGATAGCAAGAGGATGAATACGGAAGATTTATAGTTAAGCAAAGCAAGTCAGACTGAAAGAGAGGCATTGTATGTCCCCACTCAATATATACCGAATGTCTGTACTCTATGGCAGAAACTGAAAGACTAGAAGATATAAAAGGATGGAGAACAACTGTGGATACTAGAGACAGTGCGGGAGGAGGGTAGAGAGTGGGGGAAGATGATAGGAAGGGAATCAAGGGAAAAAGAGAGAAAGCAAAACACTTAAGGAACACAAAAATGTAGAATTTTCTGTTGATGATAATGTGTATGATAACAGCTTTAACTGGATTACTATGTAGTGTATTCATGCTGAGAAAATTTATTTTGCATGTTGTATTGATATACAGTGATTAAATGTATAAAAATACATATTAATAAAAAAGTAAAAAGAAAAAATCACCTTTCAAAATTATTTGACTATACATATCTTTTTAAATTTATGACTGGCTACAATTTTTCAGCAAGTGTGCATATCCTGGGATTTACCCAGAGAAGGAAATCCATTGTAAATATCATTTTCAAGAGAAATGGTTTATTAAACAATGTAGAACTAAAGAATAAGGTAGGTACAATTATTATCATAGATATGTTACTAGATTACTTATTAAATTATATTTTACAGAAATATTTTTCAGTATTTTGGAAATAGAAATTATGTTTTTAATATCTAACAGTTCTCTAGACCTTAAGAAGCTTAAATACCCTAAGCACTGTGTGTATATTGTCTACCCTAAAAAATTGCTGTGGTAGAGACTTCTAGATGCTCAATCAATTCCCATTTTTTTTCACCTTCTCTTGCAGCTAGTTGTAGTCATGTGACTAGGTCAAGGCTCTTAGCTTATGAATGAAAGAGAAGTGTATGATTTTTGGACATGCTTTAAAATAAAGGAACCTATCTCCTCTCCACTCTTCCTGATGGCTACACTGCAGATATGATGATATGGGACAGAACAGTCATCTTATTTCACAAGAAGGAATTTACATGGAGAAGACTGATGAGTAAAAATGTAGAAGAATCTGAAGCCAAAGCCTGTGAAGATACCATCTCAGTTCTGGACTGTTTATGTTTAGTCTGTCACCAAAGGAATAAAGGAGGGAGTCTTTTACCTTTTAATCTTTTTGCTAGAAGATGCATGTGTTTGCAGGAGAGAGAGCAAGAGTGAGAGAGAAAAACAAACAAACAAAAAATCTTTCTCAGAGGCGACAGTCACACCATAATCCCTTCTCCTCTATTCTCCTCTCTGGATTTTGGACATGCAAGCACATGTGTATGGTAAATTTTTCCAGCTGCTGGGTCCAGACTTGTACTGTAAAGTCAGCCATGTGGGATCTAGCCACTTGAACCACCACACATGGCTATTTGTCCTTTGTTGAAGCAGATGACCTGGCATCCTAAGTGGTATTTTGAATGGTGCAGAACTGAATCAAGTATGGCTGCTGCTCTCAAGATGGTACAACGTAAGATATATATGAGTGTATTTTGTATACATAAATGTTAGTGTAAAATGAAATTTAGGTATGAGTTTAGTTGGAGCAAAACAATTCTGAAATCTAGGCATAATTTTTTCATAATAAATATTTTCTATGAATTTCTTGAAGATTCCATATATACATACCTTTTCATCTACATATAAACTAGCTTTACACACACACACACACAAACACACACACACACAAACACACACACACACATACACACAGACAGGGTCTTCAAAGATTTTACAGAAAATGTGTATTATGAAAAGGTCAATATATGGACTTCAAAATTGTTTTCACCAATATAAACTCATACTTTAATTCCATTTTTACATGAACTTTTGAATTACCTTCATATGAAGGGTGTGTATATGTGTGTATATAAAATTTTATGATTTTACTTGCATTTTCTATCAAAGAAATCTGAACATATATGTAAAACACAGTAGAAATTATTATATGAGATCACTGACCAACCTCTGTAGTCATGAGGCTTTAAAATCTGTTGTTATAAATTGTATGGTCTCTCACATACACTTGTTTAGCACTGTCTCATATTTAAAATAAACCTGGAAATTTTACTAATAGATAGGAAATTTTGATCAACTCTCTCAATGTGTGGCTCTTCAACATTTCTGTTTTTATAGTCAATGCAACATGGCTTCCCTTATAAGTGGGCTTCTTAATGCATAAATGCATTTGCAAATGAGTTCCTGGAACATGCTAATGACATTTTGTTCTGGATCATTTCCAAGATGGTTACAAGCAAACAAGCTCATTTAAGAGTAAGAGAAAGAGAGAGTAAGAGGGAGAGTGAGACAGGGAGAGAGTTTAGCGGCAGGCAATTATTCAATGGCTGTTAACTAAAAACATTTGCACATAAATGCGATTACTTGGGAAATGGCATTGGAGTCTGATTGACTGACATCACAAATTGAAAATGGACTCCCTAGAAGTTCAAAGCTCTACCACAAATTACAAGAATCATTAATTACCCTACATAGGATCTTGGGAGCTGGGTATTTGTAAAATCTACTGCCTTTATGTTCTTATAGCTAAACTAAAGAACCAGAGACTCAGTAAGGAACTAAAAATTTAATTTTGTTAATTAAGAAACATGCAAATGAAAAGTCTGAAAGAATGCCCAGAGTCTCCCATTGACAAGGTACAATTCCTGTAGAGCAACAGCATGGAGATCATGTAACTGTCATGTGTTTAATCCACGTGGATTAGAATACTAGTCTGGCGGTTAAAATAACATGAAAAATTCAGCACCAATGTATTTTTATCAGCGTTTTCTTCATTTTAGCAGCAAATAACTCTTCAATTTCGTGCCCGTTAAATGTTTTGCTTTTGATTCCCTCTCTCCCACCCTCCCATCCCCATTGTGCATCGCTCTCCTACACTATCTTCCATATCCACAGTCTCTCTCTAGGACTACACCTTCGATCTTTTGGTTACTGCCATAGAGTGCAGACATTCTGTGTATATTAAGTGGGGACATAGAATGTCTCATTTTCAGCCTGGTTTGCTTCAGTTAGTATTAAATCTTCCATATTTGTCCATTTTCTATTAAATTCCAGAGTCTCCTTGTTTGCAGTTCACCTTTTCCATCCATTCATCTATTCGCAGACATTTCAGTTAGTTCCATATCTTAGCAATTGTGACTAATGTTGCAATAACCATGGATGTGCAAGAGATTTTCTGATTGAGTGTGTTCCTATCTTTAGCTGAATACACAGGAGTGTAATTACTAGACTGTATGGCAGCTCTATTTGTCGGATTTTTGAGGAACCTCCATATTGTTCTTCACATTTCAAGAGAGAAAATTTCTATATATCATAGCGTTTATTTTATTTTTTTATTTTTAGAAATGTCTTAGCATATTAAATGTCAAATAAAGGAATCTAAGTGAAATAATAATTTGAAGACTATATAAACAAGCTTTTCTTGGGCAGTCAGAATTTTACGTTTCTTTTTCTTTCTAAATTTACATTTTTCTTTCTCAGTTCCTAATAATTTGAACTTTTTTTTGTATTGTTTACTTTTAAAAAACAGTACGTATTTACCATGTGAAATTTGATGTTTTGAAGTATATATACATTGTAGGATAACTAAATATAGCTTTTTAACATATGAATTGCTTCACATAGTTTATCATAGAGCTTAAAATTTATTTGTTTTTGTTTTTTGTGATTTTTTTTTTGTCTATCTTTGTAGACCTTGTGGTTTAGGGAGCTCGACCTTACAGGGTCAACCATGGCTTTAATTCTGGCCATGGTGGCTTGAAAACCATTCCAGGTGCATGTGCATGTGTCCCCCAACTCCTGAAGGATAAGACAGAGAGGGGAAGGGAAAGCAGCGTGACTGCTCGGTGGAAAGGTCCTTTCTCCTGCTCTGTGTCTCTCTGTTTCTGTACTTTCTGGCAATTTAAAATTTTGTTTTTGTCTTGTTTTCTTTATGTTTTTATTTGCACCTGTATTTATCTTTGATTTTGATTTTAATAAAAGAGTCAGCATCAGGGTAAGGGCACTAATTCTTGGGTTTAAATTCCTGATGTGTTCACTAATGGGAGATAGTAGGCCTCAATTTCCTTATCTGCAGAGGGGTAATAGTGATTATCGCAGTACAGAATACTGTGACAGGCACCTTGTCAGCGTGTGACAAACATTAGTGGTATTGTGTAGTCCCAGAACAGAAGCTTTTAAGGGAGCAACTAGCAAAGTGAGTGTTTAATTAACGAATTAATCCTTTTTCACTTAATAAATCGCTTTGATGCCATTAAAATAATGGCTAAACAAAATCTCCTTATTAAATTTAAGAATGGAATCTAAATAACTTGTATAGATACTGATCATATATTCTATGGGTCTTTCTGATTTTTCTGTCTTTGGAAAGGTTTCATGCTATTCATGTTCTACACCACTCATGGAGGAATTAACAGTTTTTCTACTCATGGAGATTTTGATGGGAAGGATTATTTGAGAAAACCTAAGATGTTAAATAAACCTTTAACTATTGCAATTTATATCTAAGACAAGGAAAAGTAAAAGAGTGGTAGGGAGAGAGGCAAAGGAAGAGAGAGAGAAAAGATGGGTGAACAGATCTAAAGAAAACAGGGAACTGCAGGAGTCAGAATAACCCAGAGTTTATCAGTTTACACTGACACATTTTCCTGGCAAAGGCTGCTGACTGTAGGCAAAGTCACATGACTGGGATGCTCTGTGTGTGTGTGTGTGTGTGTGTGTGTGTGTGTGTGTGAGAGAGAGAGAGAGAGAGCGCCTGCTTAAAAACCCGTGAAGCTCTTTGGCTCCAGACTAGCATGTGCGCCATGTGATGCTGGGGTTGCCATGGTAAGTACATAGTGTGCAGCTGAATTTTTTTTTCTTCCTGATATTCTGCTCTATCATAGATGCACCCGAATTCAGATGAACACTCAATGGAAATCACTACAAGAGAAAGCTTTATGGGGCTTTGCTTGAATATTCAGGATATATGCCTAGGTTCACCCTATATTCAGTGAGTAAATGTTACATCCATTTATTATTTTTCTTCAAATATAGTTTATCAGAAATTAGTCAGTGAATTACCAATATAATATTAAAATATTGATTAACCTCTGTTTGTCCCTTCTTTTGCTGTGTTGCGGCTAATAGTAGAATTTTAGCTATCTGAACATTACTGATTTCAAAAGAAAATAATTTTTTCTTTGTTATTCAAAATACAAATATGCAGAACATCACAGACAATGCCAGAAGTCCCAAGTATGCTGAGGGCTGTAGATTTCAGAAAACATCATTATGCATGTGATCTATAAACTGCCTTGAGAACCAGGTCATGAGTTTGAAAGCTTTTTCAGGGCTTAGAAAATCCTCTGGACTCTCCAAAGTGCCACTATGTGAAACACGAGCTTAGCATTCAGATTATGAACTGAGAATCCTGCTCAGGTTACCTTTATGACCTGCCTGATTTGGTTCTGGCAGAAGTGACTGATGGGTAGACCATTACTTATTCCTAAGTCCATCCCTAAAATAACTCAAGCTTAACTCTGCCACTAGCTAATTATGCAATCCTGGCAAATTTCTTGAAATCTCGGCTTTAAATGAAACAAATGAAAGAATCCATCTTGTGAAAATATCTGGATGAAATGGACATAGCACATAAAGAATTTCTAGGACCTGCGTAGGATAAGCACTGAGTCAACACCAGCTGCTATTGTGACCTCTACATGATTACTAACACCTTTCTCTCTTACATTATGCAAATGAGCTAACCTAAAACCACAAAGATTATGCCAAAGTACCCTTGAAGTTTTATTGAGCATCTGGGTCAATTATTCAGCTATAGAACTCAACAGCGAGTGTAGTTATAAAGCCCAGTATACTGATGCTTTCCAAGAATCCCGTGTTTGGGGAAGGCAGAATACAGTAAAATTTCTTCCAAAGGATTAGTCTGAATGGTGACAATCTGGTCAACAAAACCAATAGACAGACTAGCAGGTGTCAGAAAAATATGGGCAGCAAGACAGATGTGTCCTGTCATCTGCTTTTGTACATAAAGTTTTATTAGAATGTGGTGGTGCTCATTCATTTAGGTATCCTAAAGGGTGATTTTGCACTATAACAGAGTTGAGTGCTTACAACAGAAACCTCATGGTATGCAAATCCTAAAATAACCACTGTCTGCAAATGCTTGCTGATCCATGGACTGGAGAGTACCTGAGTGGGAAAATACAGATGGGGAAGCAGAGCTAATGCCCTGAACCAAAGTTTCAAGTCATCTTTCTAAGCTCCACTTTGGTTCCTATGTTGAGAAAAAAATCATGGTCTAGCAGTGAAGGGAGAGGGAAAATCAACTATGGTTGATACAAAAATTAAGATTTTCTATTATAAATCATTATAAACATCATCATTCTTCACTTCTCTCACTTTCTTGTTAAGTCAGCTCAGAAATCTGTTCTCCTGGGCAGAATTCAGGTACTTCACAACGACCAAAGAAGGGAAAAATCACCCTATCTTTCTCTCTCTTTTGATAGAAAATTCCAGTAAGTGAACTTTATTCTGGAATAGAAGGACGTTTGCTTTTCTGAAATGAGGCCTGCTCACCTAAGGTTTATCCAAATGAACCAGCATAAAAAGTGAAAATCCCATAATTAACCAGAGAATGAACCCTTTGCCCATGTTATTTGGCTCTCAGAATAGAGTAAATGTGTAAAAGAACATTGTGAAAATTGTGAATTTCCACTTTGAAGATAGTGTGTGTGTGTGTGTGTGTACATAATGTTTACATTTAATCACTGTACATCTTTACAGTGTACACCACGTTTTCCCCCCAGCATGAAATCTACCTCTCTTGAATCCCCATCAGACCCTCTAAACCTAGAAAAGTTACACATAACTACATGATAAAAAGCTTAACCAGAGAGGGATGGAGAGAGAGGAGCACCTGAGTTGCCTGGTGTGGAGCCTATAGGAAGTTTAATATGGAAGCTTATGGTGGAAAGGAAAATCATTGTGTTGGGTTTTCTGAATGAAATGCTTTTATGGCTATTCTTTGAGGAAACTCCCACAAAGATCTGAATCATATTAGAATTATTCTATTTAACTTCATTTATTTGAATGGTATTCTGTGCCAGAGCTTGGCCATTATTTGGCTCAGTTTTAATTTTACATACGGAAAGGAAATCATTACCAAAGATACCATCAATCTTGGAAAAGAATTATGTAGAGAGTGCTACCAGAGCAAACAAAAGATGACAAGCAATAATGCCTGGGGAGACCAGAGAAAAAGTGGGAGAGATGCCATTTGAGCTGAGTCCTGCAGTGACTACTGGGGCCTGTCCAGAACAGGTGGGAATGGTGTGAATAACACAGGCAGGAGGGGGGCTGAGTTTGGTAGGGAGACCTGGGTCCTTTGTGGCTGGAGAGAAGTGGCCCCTCCAGCAACACTGACATTCCTCTCAGTTCTCAGCACAGCCTGGCAATGTGGACTTCATGACTATGATTTTCATGGCTGAGGTACTTTGAGGATACATAAATTTCACTAAAATTACACAGTTTAATGAAGTGCCATTGTTTGTATCTAGCTTAGTTTCTCTCTGTCTCTCACATACACGCATACAGACCCTTTAGTGGACAATTTCCAAGGTGTTATTTCCTAAATGGTGATTATCTGGGTAACATTGGCTGGTTAGCCAGTCTGGATGTCTCCCAACATTCATGCATTCTCTTTGGAGTCATGTGGAAAGGATTTTAGGATGAGAGGCAACTTTTCTATTCAGAGATCTTTAGAAGGTTTTTCAACATTTCCATTTCTCTTACTGTAAAGAGTCCAGATGATTACCACATTGCTTTGTTTGTTTGGTTGGTTGGTTTACATTTGCTTTTTATTTATTTATTCCTTGAAACTGCCCATATTGTATGTTTTTCATGGAGGAGATATGGAACAGAGCAGATTCTTTTCTTCTACAAAATTGTGGTAAAACATGCTCCATTTTCTATCCTATTGCTAAGAAAACTTACAGGCAGGCAGTTTGTAAAATACACCCCTTAAAATCTAAATGTATAGAGAATGCTGTAAGGTACAAGAAATAAGCTAAAAATGAGCATAGAAACCTACTTCTGGGCCAACACATACCAAGTGCTAGCAAACATTTATCACAACACAGAAAAATTAACGAAAGGAGACACAGTTCAGTCCTGAAAGGGTTAAACAGAAACCTTATTATATTCCTGTTTCTATCCATCCATCCATCCCACATTACAGTGCTTAAAAACAAAGCCAAAAGACTGGCACAGAAAATTACACACATTGGAACCAGCAGTTGGCATAATGGCTATGTCGTTGGAATCTCACGTAGTCAACCGCGGTTCCAGTCCTGGACCCAGTGACTTAAACTCACGCCAGGCACGTGTGTGTGCATGCCCAAGATCACGAGAGGAGAATGGAGGAGGAGGAATTGCAGCCTGGCCATCCCCCCTGCGGGGGGGTGATTTCTTGCTTTCTATCTCTCTGTCTCTCTCTTTCTGGTGAGCACATGCGTCCTATAGCAAAAACCTTTAAAAAGAAAAAAAAAAGAAAATTAAGAAAATTACACATGTTTATTAAGTACACATCAGACACACTGATCTCCACTTCCAGCAGAAATAAAAACTAAACGGAATTATTTATGTTAGTTATACCAAGAAACTAGTCTTGTTTGTCTTTCTAAATTTAGCAGTGACTTGCTCTATGACCACAGGGAACCTACATTTCTCCCTTGATTGGCATTGCTTATTCACCTAAACCTGAGAAAAATGATAAAACAGGACCTAGTGAACAACCCACAGCCACTCCTTCCATTCAATGACCTTTTTGTTGCTTGGATATCCCCTGAACTACAGTACCCTGTAACCTGTTATCAGGAAAGGGTCTAATAAATTCATGCATAGTCAGGCAAAAGTTACTGATTCTAATACTATGCTGTTCCTTTATTTGCCTTATAAAAGCTGAACCTAAATGGGGCCAATAGATGATATGGTAGTTAAGGCACTGGATTCCCACATGGCCTACTGGGGTTCTTCTCCCAGACCTGAAGGCTTGAAAATTTGCTCCAGGCATGTATGAGTGCATACCCAAAACCCCAGAAAGAGAATGAAAAAGAAGAGATGCAGCATGGCCATCCTTCTTGGTAGGTGATTTCTCATTTTTCACCTTTCTGTCTCTCTCCAGCAGCACACGTGCCCTATGGCAAAAGCAAAAGAAGTGAATCTACATGAAAACTCAAAGTACAGTTCAGTATTTAGAGGGTTCATAGCATACGCTATTTCAAGGGAGGTCTTTTTGCAGGTTGAGGGTTAAGTCTTCATTTCCTTAAATAGCACCACATTACTGGCTTCCTCTTATTTATAATATTAATAATATTTCCTATTATTTATCAGATTAATTATTCATAAAGCATTCATATATACTTATTGAAAGCCCACTATTCTAGGTGCAGAAGATAAGACAATGAATAAAACACACTTTATGCCCTCATGGTATGTAGATTTCTGTGGATCAGAGAATGAGAGTTAGCACTGTTTAGCACTTACTGTGTTAAAAAGAGCTGTTTCAATCTCTTTCTGTCTGATGTCATGTATTTCTTATAGCATCATAAGCTGTAGGTACTGTTATTTTCCTCACCACTTTGTTATATAGAAAACCTGAAGTTCAGAAGGTCTGAATAATTGATCTATAATCACACAACTAGAAGTTGTTAGATCAAAATTTAGCTTATAATGACATCTGACTTTGTAGATCACAATGCTACGAAATAGGTAGTAAAAATAATAAAGAGGAAGAATTTTTTTTAAAAGGAAAGAAGAGATGAGTGTGATACATAACTATTTTTTTTCAGAGTATGTCATAATTTTCTTTTGATTTTAATTATTAAGAATGTGGGGACCAGCAGATGGTGTAATGGTTATGTTGCTGGACTCCCACATGGCTGACTGCTGTTCAAGTCCTGGACCTGGAGGACTTGTGTGCATGCTGGGCATGTGTACATGCATGCTCAAAATCCAAAGAGGGAATGGAGGAGAAGGGATTACATGATGGCCATTCCCCCTCCGGGGAATGACTTCTCGCTGTCTCTGTTTCTCTGGCGAGCACACACGCCTTAGCAAAAATCTCTCTTAAACAGAAAAGAATGTGTTCCAGCTCAACCTAGTGATGCATAGAGTATCCTCCTGAATTGCAGTGCTGGGAGCCATATGGATGACCATAGATTCATATTCCTAGCCCAGCTGACTTGAACTGTGCTGTGCACATGCAAGCTGAAGATTCTGATAAGCTGGAAGAAGGGAATCAGTGTGTGACCAGGTCCTGGCAAAGATGCCTGTCTTTCTTTCTCTCTTTCCTTCTCTCTCATGCCCATGTATGTGATCTATATCATGAATAAAATGAATAAACTTATTTTAAGAGAGATTTTTGCTATAGGGTGGATGTGCTCACTGGAGAGACAAAGAGACAGAAAGTGAGAAATCACCCCCCCCAGGAGGATGGCCATGCCACAACCCCTTCTCCTCTATTCTCCTCTTGGGATTTGGAACACACATGCACACACACCCAGTGTGAGTTCTAAGCCACCATGTTGAGGACTTGAACCACGGTCAACTACATGGGAATCCAGCAATGTAACCATTATACCATCTGCAAGTCCCAAAATAAATAAACTGGAAAAAGAATTTATTCCACTCTGTATCAAATATCAGATACTCAATCAGAAAGACATTTACCCATCCATGTTTAGTGCAGCATCATTCACAATTGCTAAGACATGGAATCAATTGTGAGTAATGCTGCACTAAACGTGGGTGGGCAATGTCTTTCCAATTGAGTGTTTTCCTGTCCTTTGGGTAAATGCCAAGGAGTGGTAATACTGGGTCATATGGTAGTTCTATTTGTTCCTGCTCAATATAAACCTGGTGTCTCCACTTAATGGCAGAAACTGAAAGATTGAAAGACATAACAGCAG
>NW_006159557.1:1724046-1727837 GCF_000334495.1 Tupaia belangeri chinensis | reverse complement strand
TGGCAACTGTAGATATCAGATACTGTATAAGAGTGGGTGGATAGTGGGGGTAGGAGAAGGAGATCCGGAAAAAAGCATTTAACAGACACAACAATGAAAAGTTATCTTTTGAGGATGATGTATATGGTAATATCCTTGACTTGATTGACATGGAATGAATATATTCATTGAAAAGCCATAGTGTATGCTGCTAACATGTACAAGGAATAAATGTAAAAAACATATTTAAAAACGAGTCTATTTCTAACACATATCCTCTTTGTTTTTGATCTGAATGTTTCCCATGGTAATGAATTTAAACTTGAGCATGTATTGCAGTATTTCTTTATTCACTTTCTCTCCTCCTGTCTCTTCACACACACACACACACACACACACACACACACACACTTTCACTTTCACACAGTTGAGCCATCAAACTGAAAATAAGACATTTCTATAACATGCATATCAAATTAGTACAGTTTCACTATTTTTAACAAAAAGGTTTCCCTGTGAAATTATCTTTATTAAAGTGTCTGCCAAAATCTATTACTGCATTTTTTTTTCTGCTGGTTGTATGAAATTTAAAAACTCAAACATTTATTTCTGCTTTGATTATTCTCTACACAACAGATACTTTTCATCCTACCATAGGGCAAAACATTTGTATTCTTAACTATATTGGATAGACCTCCAAAAGTCCATTTTCAAACAGAAACTCACCAATAGAAGGTCCTATTCAATTTTCTCCTTTACATTAAGTTTCTAGTTCCAAGTGTGTGTCAAGAATTTAATTGTAGCATGAAACTAACCTGTTATAAAATACTTAGTGTCCTTGCCTCCTAAAGCAGAATGCACTGAATAATTTGCTTAATGGCCTCCAACGTGAGACTTCAATTCAATATCTAAAGTGCCTGACTTGTTGGATACATTCCTAGTGAAAAATGTCCTGTGTGTAATCCCTCAAAACATCAATGAACAACACACATAAACACACACACACACACACACTCATACTTAAAAAAAAATAACATGAAAATTCCGATATGCCTTGCTCACTAGTTTGAAGCAATCCACTCTGGCAGATGATGGTACCTTTTGTGTAAATGCATCTACTCCTGTGTCTGGTAGACCTGCTAGGGACACACCTCACCGATTCAGTATTGGGAGAGGACAGGACCACTTCATCACACGTATTTGCCAGACAGATGCTTCTGCCTTCTTTTTATAAGAGCTCTATCTCTTGGAACCAGCAGTTAGCGTAATGGCTATGTCGCTGGACTCCCATGTAGTCGAGCGTGGTTTGCGTCCCAGACCCTGTGGCTTAAACTCACCCCAGGTGCATGTGCGTGTGTGCCCAAGATCCCAAGAGGAGAATGGAGGAGAAGGGATTGTGGCGTGGCCATCCCCCCTGGGGGGAGGGTGATTCCTCGCTTTCTGTCCCTCTGTCTCTCTCTGTCTGGCGAGTGCACGCACTCTATAGCGAAAACCTCTTTAAAAAAAAAAAAAGAAAGGGAACCAGCAGTTAGCGTAATGGCTATGTCGCTGGACTCCCACGTGGTCGACCGCGGTTCGCGTCCCGGACCCGGTGACTTAAAACTCAAGCCGGGCACGTGTGCATGTGTGCCCAAGATCCCGAGAGGAGAATGGAGGAGAAGGGACTGCGGCGTGACCATCCCCCCTGGGGGGTGATTTCTCGCTTTCTGTCTCTATCTCTCTCTCTGTCTGTCTGGCGAACGCTCGCGCCCTATAGCAAAAAAAACCTCTCCCCAAAAAAAGGAAAAAAAAAAAGAAGAAAAAAAAAGAGCTCTATCTCATTACAAATGTATTTGTGGGCACCAGCAGATGGTGTAGCAGTTCCATTGCTGGACTCCCACGTGGCTGATCGTGATTCAAGTCCCGGACCCAAGGAAGGGCTTCAAAATCATGCCAGACATGTGTGCATGAGTGCCCAAGATCTGGAGAAGGGATTCCTGCATGCCCATCCCTTCTGAGGGGCAATTTCTCACTTTCTCTCTCAGTGTCTCTGTCTTTGTCTCTTTCTCTCTCTCTCTCTCTCTCTGCCAATATCAAAAACCTATGGGGGGTGGGGTATTTCTGTAGGTGAGATTGCCAGAATTTTGGTTTCTACAAAATCAAAGTTTCTACAATGATTAAGAAGTAGCAGTTTAGACATTCAGCTTTTAGCATGATGGAAATGACTTTATAAAATTGCAAGGACATATTTCAATAATTACTCCTAACACTTTGCAAACTTCTAAGTTGAAAAGTAGAGAGAAAGGGAACGAAGTCTGGCTTTTGAGTGTCCTAAAATTTCCTTGACTTCTTTTTTCTATTTTTACTTTCTCTTTATTTTATTTGAGCTTTATTTCCATATAATACCTTGGTATTATGAGGACTAAGTCAGTAAGAATGGCAGGAAGCAATTAAATGAATATAAAATGAACTTTTAAAAAGATAATATTATAAATTGAGGGAATTCTAAAACTCTAATGTTGACTATCTGATTTTTGTAATTTATACAGAAAAAATATATAAGTAATTATATTGCCTACCAATGCTTTCTTTTCTTTTCTTTTTTTTTTTTTTTTAGAGAGGTTTTTTGCTATAGGGTATGTGTGCTCGCCAGAAAGACAAAGAGAGATAAAAGCGAGAAATCTCCCCACAGGTGGGATGGCCACAAGTTAATCCCTTCTCCTCCATTCTCCTCTTGGGATCTTGGGCACACACCCACACGTGCCCAGGTAGAGTTTAAGCCACTGGGTCCGGGATGCGAACTGCAGTCGACTACATGGGAGTTCAACGACATAGCCATTATGCTAACTGCTGGTCCCTCTACCAATGCATTTTTGACCTTTATATTGCTGATATTTAAATGCAAGCACTTGATAAAAATAGCAGAGTAGAAGCCTGAGACTCTAGGTCTCAAACGTCACTGTTCAAAAAACTTCAAATTGTAAGCTTTGTAAAATGGAAGACTTCCCCTACAGTTCCTGTAAGTGGATTGCTACTCAGAGTTATAACATGAGTTGAAACACTGTATGTTGAAGCTGGAGAACATTTTGAGGAACTATGCAAGTGAGATGTTTGGTTAATCTGCAGTACTTTTACCTGAGGAGAAAAATAATTTGAAAAAAGCTTTTGTTGTAATTAGTGCATTGTCCTGTATGGCTTTAAAAAAGAAAATTAACAGTTTTGTGGTTAAATTTTTTTAGTCTGTCTTAATAAATTTGGGAAGGTAAAGAAGACTCTTTTTCTCCCCAAAGTTCAGACAGTAATTTAAATAAAGTAACATAAAATGTCAACTTTGAGATAGGGCAATCTTAAATGAGCAATATTGCATTTTATAAAGAACATAACGGACCGTGCTAGCCACATGAGGAGTGAAATGTCTACAAATCTTTACCTTAGCACATTTTATTAAAAGATTATGCTTTACCATCATTGATTGCACCTTCATGATTCACATAGTGAAAGGACGAGGTGTTTATTAACTAAATGACTGCCCAAGAAGTTGGAATTGGTGACTGTTGACCAATGATGGCATAATGATTATGCCGTTGGACTCCTATGTAGTTGACTGCTGTTTGACTCCTGAACCCAGCAGCTTAAACCTCAGGCTGAGCTCGTGTGCATGTGTGCCCAAGATCTCAAGAGGAGATAGGAAGAAAAGGAATTGTAGCATGGCCATCCTCCCCAAGTGTGATTTCTTGCTTTCTGTCCCTCCAGTGAGCATAGATACCCTATAGCAAAAAAAAAAAAAAAAAAAAAAAAAAAAAAAAAAAAAAAAAAAAAAATAGATACTTTTT
>NW_006159557.1:1717299-1722299 GCF_000334495.1 Tupaia belangeri chinensis | reverse complement strand
ATGGTATCCTTCATTAAATAGGCCTGTTCAGGGTTAGAAACCAGACTCAGATGCTGTAATTAAAATATTCATGGCAGCACTAAGTTACTGTGTTTCTCCTTCCCCTTTATTCTCCTTTGTCTTGTGCCGGAGTTTCAACCTGCTGGATACCTCTACACTGCCCTACTGCTCTCATCGCCTGTGCAAGCTCTGTATTGACTGCACTGGTTCCAGTTGTATTTTCAGCTGACACTCTTGGCAATGTTGTTGAGCTGAATTACTCTCTACAAGTTTATTTTTGGTAGAATGGTTCACAGCACCCTTGTCTATTGCTTATCTCTCCATTTATCTAGCCTTTTTTTTTCTTTTTTTTTTTCTTTTGTTGATGGTGTTCATTCAGACAGACATCATTCTTCTTCACCCATTTCGTCCAGGCTAACCCAACGAAAAAAAATTGTCATGAGTCAGGGGAAATTTGGCATGGCACGTATAACTGGTATTGTGATCTGAGTGTCAGCCAACCGACACTTAGAGAACAATTTATCTACCTGAATTGGACTAGACATCACTAATGCACATGGCAGATTGATTGTACAGCGTTAGTGGACGTATTCTTTATTAATGAGATTCAGTATGATTTGCTAAAAAGGCTTTTACTGGGTAGTCGTTTTCTCTCCCCTCCCCCATCTCCCGTTATGCCACTAAATATGTTGAACCAGAACCATGTTTTGAAAATATGTTTCTCCCATTTATTTTTATTTAAATACCTAGGCTTTTAAAATGATTGCAGGTAAATAGAACAGAACAAACACAAAATAATAATAAACTAGAATTGAAATAAACTGTAAAATACAAGAACTCGGCAAAATAATTAAAATCCTAAGAAAGTGTTAAGAAGAAAGAAAAGTATATGGAAAACAAGAAGAAAGAAAAAAGAAATAATTTAATAATAATGTTGATGTTTTAAATTATTAATTTTTAGAAATGAATGTGTTTATACTATCAGGGATTATACAGAATCATGAAATCTCTTTCTAATTACAATATGCTATTCTTATTAATCTACTGAGAATTGGGAGTTGTTAAGGTTTAGGGACTTCAAACAGGATTCAGTAAAACTCCAGAGAAAAGTCATAAAGTATACATCTTAACCCTTTTCTTCATCATCCAGAGGTTTATAGACAGGAGAGAATAATTTACATTCATTACAAGTTTGTTTTTTCTCCTAGGAAGAAAAGTTTTAACAGCAGCATAAGCACAAATTATTTCAAAGTCTAGAATCACATTGAACCAATATTCTGTACGCTATAATAATTTCAAACCTGACATAGGAGGAGAACACAAAACGAAGTCATTCCCCCTTCACCTGAGAAAAAGTCTTGATATCTTCTGATTACTGTAGCTATTTCCCTTTATCTTTCTTTTAAATTCCTCCATTACTGTTCAGTTTTTATAAATGACAAAATGCCACCTCTCCCCCAACTAAAATAAAATACCAGCTGCTGAAAAAATACTGTTGTCTTTAAAATAACCTAGAAAACAACTTTCTCGACAAATGATTTCCAATCCTGTTATGTCACTTATCTCCAAAACAAATATTATTTCAGATGTCTGTTATAACAGGCATTGGGCAATTTTTTAAATTACATGTGACAATCTGACAACAAGCATCCTAGGAGGTTAAGAATCCCTGTAGGAAAAGTCCTCAAAACTCCTGATCCTCCTTGCAGTTCTAGTCCACTTTGTAAAGGAGCTAGATATGGCAGAGTTACAATTACTGCATCAAGGGACATGAAAGAAGAAGCGCTCTTTCCTGGTATGGACAGCATAGACCATGGTCCATATGGCCTCCACCAGTGTCCGCTAGCCAGTGGAAAGGTGAAACATTTTAAGGACACTTACACTGTGATGTTGAAAACCTCTTGCCTTTCTAGATGAGAAACCAGACGACAAAGCATGCTTAAAAATCATTTTGAATTTTTGTTCTTGTAAGACATAAGGTAGTCATTTTATTTTCATGATCATTTTTTTTCTTTCTTTAGCCTTAAATGTTATAACAGTTTCACAAAAAGATATATTTTAATTAAAAGAGCAAAAACTTAGCAGCTCATGGGCCAAGAGAGAAAACTTTAAGGGTAATTCTTGAGAATATCTGGACATTTTGTAACAGTTTACATTTAAATGTCACATGCCATGGCAGCTTATTTAGTATTCTCTTGGAAAAGCCAGCCTCAGTACACCAAGTGAGCTCCACACAATCTGACATGACAAATGTTTCAGAACCTACCATGCACAAGAGACAGCTTCTCTGCTGTTGGCACGGAGTTTAATAATTAAGACTAAGATGACCCATTATTGAACGCTTTTGAATTCATTCGTAGGCCAAAATTCCCCTCATGTAATTTTAATTATTTCAGGAGAAAGAACTAAAATAGTGTACTTCAAGAAGATGAAATAAAATGATAAAGTGAAAAATTCACAGGTGAGGGCTGGGCATATGTGTCATTTGAAAGTGTTCTAAGTGAACAATCCTTTTTTTTTTTTTCTATACTGATTTCCATCCTAGATGAGGTAGAACCCTTTGAGACTTGGTGCCATACGGTACGTATTTATTTGTTATTTTTAATTTTTTTAATCTTTTTATTTTGAGAGAGATTTTTGCTATAGGGCACATGCACTCATCAGAGAGGCAGAGAGAGACTGAAAGTGAGAAATCACCTCCCAGGGGGAGGGCCACACTGCAGTTCTTTCTCCTCCAGTCTCCTCTCAGGATTTTGGGGAGACATGCACACGTGCTCGGTGTGAGTTTTAAGCCTCTGGGTCTGGAACTCAAATCATGGTCGACTACGTGGGAGTCCAGCAATTTAACCAGTATGCCATCAGCTGGTCCCAGTGCCATATGGTACTATTAATGTAATCACATGATGTGATGAAGATGGCGACTTTAGAAGTAATAATAAGAATGGGGACCAGCAGATGGTGTAACAGCTATGTCATTTGACTCCCATATAGTTGATAATGGTTCAAATCCTTGACCTGGCAGCTTAATAACTCATGCCAGGCATGTGTGCATGCTGCCCAAAATCCAGAGAGGAGACTGGAGGAGAAAAAATTGTAATGTGGCCACTCCACATAGAAGGTGATTTTTTGCTTTCTGTCTCTCTGTCTCTGTCTCTCCAGTGAGCACACACACCCAATAACAAAAAACTCAAAAAAAATGTAATGATAACTAATATCAGCAATAGTGGTAATACTTACAAGAGCAGCAATAAATTTTATTCTATGCAGCTACAATATGTTGGTTACTGCCATAGTCACCCCATGTGTTGTATCTCTTCTGTCTTTTAACAACTCAGCAAAATGAATATTGTTATTTCTAGTTTAAAAATCCCCTATATTTTAAGAACTAAGGAACTTGAAGCCAGAGGGTGGCATATTGGTTAAGGTGTTGAACTCCCACATGGCCACCATGGTTCAAATCCCAGACCCAGAAGCTTGAAATCCACTCCAGGAGCTTATATGTGCATGCCCCAAAAATCCCAGGAGAATGGAGGACAAGGGATTACAGCATGGTCATCTCCCCTGGGGGGGGGTGATTTCTTTCTTTCTCTCTACCTCTCTCTGTTCTTCTGGTAAGCACATGTACTCTATAGCAAAAAAATCTCTCTAAAAAACAAAACAAAACACAAAGACAGAACTAAGGAAATTTTTATGGCCCTCAATACAGGTAAGAAGTGAAAGAAATTAATCTCATCTTGAATCGAGATACTAGGATTTTCCTGCTACCTCACTATGTTCTTCCTTCCCATATCCACAGCATTATTCCAAATCTGTTCTTAAAATAGAGTAATAATCTACAGGTTTCTTGAAATACCCAAGAACAAGACAAGCGTTCAATGTGCATCAACTAACAAACTATCTTCATCTGCATCATTGCAAAAAGGCAATAAGCAGACATTACCAGTGCTGTTAATAACAAAATCTATGCACGATCATAGCACTTTCCCTTTCGAAAATGTCAAGTACTTCATAGGCCTGCATCTGCCTTTTATTGTGCATCTTCGATTACGGGACTAGGACTGTTATCTCTGCTCTAAACTGGAAGGCAGGCGAGTGTGTGGATCATACAGATCACAGAATCAAAACCACTGACTCCACTGACTGCACAGAGGCAGGAAGCTCCAGGCAATTGTTCACTTGCTCTGATTAATCCAAATGCTTGACCCCCATTTGCTATTCAATAGGTGTAATGTTTCAGTTCTGCGAGATGAATAACTTCTAGAGATCCACCATACAGCACTGTGCCTTCGGTTAATAACTCTGCATTGTGCACAGAAACATTTGTTGAGGATAGGTCTCATGTTCAATGCTCTCATTAAAAGAAAAAATATCTCTCCTCAAACTTAAATATATGTGTGTATCTATATCATTCAGAATTTTTATAAAGCTTTTCAAATTTCTATCATTTGTTTCAATGTCATAACTACAAATGATCAAAAATGAAACATGCAATTCTATCAAGTATCAATAAATCATTAGAAGCCTAATAGACACGTTGTACTTAATACATCGAAAACCTTTCTCACCAAACCTTGTTCCTCTGCTGTCCTCCCCACACCAGCAAATGAAAATGCCATCTGTTCTTCTTGCTCTCATATCCCATACCTAATCAGTCACCAATTCTCTCAACTCTGCCTTCGGAAAGTATCTCAAATTCCTCATCTCTCCAGCTCCTGTGCTGCCACCCCAGTCCAAGCCGTTGCCTTTCTTTATGTCTGTTGTTTTACAGCTTCCCAACTGATAGGCCTGTTTCTGAGTTGTCCTCTGACCAAGGTTTTTAATTGCCCTCTATTTCTCTGTCGCTGATCCCTGATTTCCCTGTTTGGTTCTCTTCACAGAGTTCATCACTTTTCAATTTATTCTCTATTTTCTTGTTTGTTTTATGTCTGTCTCCATTCCCCAACCAGATTATAAATCCCATGAATCCCATGAGGATGAGTATATATATATATATATATATA
>NW_006159557.1:1662682-1716583 GCF_000334495.1 Tupaia belangeri chinensis | reverse complement strand
TATATATAAACATATACACACATATATATAAAAACATATACATACATATACATATGTGTGTGTGTGTGTGTGTATATATATGTATATATATATATTTACCATTTTGTTCATTGCTTTCTCCCAGACATCCACGACACATACAAACATCAGCCTAATAGAGAATTCAGGTCTCCTCAGGAGTGCTCTTCTTCGTTCATTACCAAACCACTTCATCTCTTATCCAAACACCAGGATATGCTGAGTGGGAGACTTAGTCCCAACTCAGAGAGTTAAGTGCAATTTACTAATTAAAATAATGGATTTTACATGCTGGTCTTTTTATTTTCTAAAAGGTCTTCTTTTACATCTCATTAAAGTACTTTCTTACAAAAACAAAAATCAAAAAAAGAAAAAAGGAAAGAAAGTCTTTCCCCTCTGCTTCCTGGCAGCCAGTTATAATTCACGTTCTATTGGGTTGTCGGGAAAATCTTGACACATTTTTGCATTGAAAAATAATCCTGACTTTCCAGACAACCTAATAGTATGAACAAGCATATTTTGCTATATATTTCCAAATATGAGCATTGCTGAGAATAACTTTAAACTAGAGGCATGTATTCAGAGCAGAGATTCATTTTAGGAGGTCTTGATTTTCCTTCCAATGCTTCATGATGAAAAGTATTTCCAAGGTAACCTATGCATTTGTAATGAAGACATTTTCTTCAGGCTACCTCAAAGTTGGACAGAAGCCTTAGAGCAATTTGATTAGTATGCCCAGGGTTTAGTCTAGCAGTTTCATTAGTTATATTAGACATGTTCTTCAGGAGACATTACAATTTTTGTAGTTGAAGAAAAAAAGCCCTCACTCACAGTCTTGGTCCATAATAATTCCTTTATCTTTTCTGTTTTTCAAAAACATCTTACAAAGACCCATTGTCATTTACAGATTGAAAATATCCTCCAATAGACTGAACAGTAAAGGAAATAGCCTTAAAGATTTACTGCCACTGAATCTATAACCAATTCTACTTATTTAACAGTACTTTTAAAAAAATTACCTTACATTTTCCAAAGGGAGTCTGTCCGATCGTTCAGCCTGCCATCGGGTTGGATGTCTGGAAGGTGCACTCGCACTACAATTTCCCCAGTGTGAGCAGAGCTTAATTCTCATGCTCGCTGACTGGCCCATATGGGACTCTGTTCTGAAAAGCCCCTCCTCTTGCTAACATCTGTCTATTTATTTCAGATACTGAACAAATAGTGAGCTTCTTAAAATGTAAAGTCAGTGTGGGGTCCACATATGATTAAAGTCAAAACAACTAAAAGTATGTAAATAGCACTCTGAACGGTTTGTAAGAAAAGTCTGGAGGACACATACCTTCTTAGGAACCGTTTATAGGCCCTTCTTTTTATGGCTTTTAATCTGTCCAGGCAGGTGACTAAATGTAACATCCATGATCATCTCTATTACAAACATGCATGCCATATAAATTGTAAATGGATAAGTTCTGACATTTGCATTAATCTTCTCAGGACAGTTAGTGACCCATACCGAAAAGAGCAAGCAGGTAGGGCAGGCATCGTTTTGACTGGCATAAGGGTGTCCTTAGATAATGTCTGGTAATATTAACTTTTCCTGCCAGCACTGAGGAAAATATATAGAATGCCTTTAACAAAATAATTCACTTAAAACCAGTCTTGTAGATTTGGTTTCTGGCTTAATAAAGAATTTTTCTATTCTACTCATATGTCTCTAGGAATTAAAACCTCTTAATGCATTTGATATTATAACTGCAATTATTCCCATGTTGAAATATTTTGTTTAGCTTTGAAAAAGAAAATTTGAATGTACAATTTTAACATAAAAACATGCAAGGCAGCTTATGGTCCTCTGAAATGATTAATAGAAAAGTGATTCAAATTAATCACAAACGCAAGAGGAAGCCGAAATTAGAGAAGGTTATTAAGATACTGTCTGCTGTTTAATCTTGCCCCTTATCAACACATTAACCTTGTTTTCTCTGCCTGAGCTCTAAGTCCTACAGCAAAATTAGGTCAGAAATTCACATCAGATCAGATCAGCTGATTCATTCTAGCACAACCCTGCCATGCTGCAGATTTGAGTTTAATTCGAGATAGGAGTATGGCTGAGGGCTTTTTAGGAATTTTTCCAATTCTGCTCTAAGCATAGGAGCTGTGGTTCACTTAAAGTATTTCTATGCTACCTGTAGAGTATTTCTAAATCCTATAAGACTAGCTGTAGATTGTAGATACCAGAGACTGTAAGAAAGAGGAGTGGATGATAGAGGTAGAGAGGGGGTCAGAGAAGGTGGGGATGCGGGGCAAAGGGAAGAGACATTTAACAGACACAAACATGCGAAGTTCTCTATTAAAAAATATTCAGAAATTTTTGCTTTATAAAAATTTAAATTAAAAAAAAAGTAGACAGTTGTGTTTTTGAACCTTTATTCATTTAACTGTCATCACTTCATCTGTGCTTCAATATCCCTTTTGGTCTACGAATAGGGTCTTTCACTTTTTATCTACCAATTAAGACACATACAGTGCTGTTAGATATTTATGACTGAAGTATCTACTCAGGCTGGGTAGAGTGGGTATATCATTCATTAAAATGTGCTTCGATAAATGCTTTTTATTTCTGTAAAACCTTCTGTCACAAGTCATCTGAATGATTCCAGAAACCATAACTATATAAAGATGATTTATGTAACATTTAACATTTTTCTAATAAGAGCTCTCTGTGTAATTACATCTTTGGGTAAAGTAAGAATTTAGAATATTAACCTACTCAAAACTCTGGTATTCATAATCATTTGCTTTTGAGCAATATGATAGTAAAGGAAAAGCAAAGCAGATATTTTCTTTATTTTTATTTTCCTCTATGGCCCACAGGATGAACATTAGTGGTCCTTTGGTTCTCTTTGAGTAAAAAAAAACACTGAAATTCTAAAATTTAAATAGTTTACAAGCATACATACCACATACTAATATACAATTGCATGTATTTTTTTAAAAGGAGCTATAAGTAATCTAATTTCATTTCTGCCTGTCACTTTTAAAGAGGAAATATAACCTCATATAGATCCCTTGAGGACATCCACGGGGAATAGAGACGTTCCTAATCAGCCTAAGTACTCCTTTGTGTCAGAACCACTTTGCTAAAGTTGAGAGCTGTCTTCCAGACTCACAATGTTTGGGGGAATTTCACTAATGTAGTATTTGTTTCATTAGGGGAAAAAAATATCCAACCCCTTTTTGTAGTAGAAATCATGCTCAGAAGGACATGTACTGGAAACAAATTTCTTATTGCTTTGGATTCAAGAGCTATTGCCTATACTTTATTTATTTATTTATTTTAAAGAGAGAGAGACAGAGAGAGGAAAAGCGATAAATCATTCCCAGGTGGAGGAGGGACCATGATGCAATCCCTTCTCCTCCATTCTCCTCTCGGGATTTTAGGTGCACAAAATTTTCAAGCCACTGGGTCTGAGATTTGAACCAAGGTCAGCTGTGTGGGAATCTAGTGCCATAGCCACCATACCACCTGCTGGTCCTGCTTCTATGCCATTTTTAAAACAGTAGTATAATAACAAAATGAGGCAGTGCAGGAACTTGTTCCAGAATTCGGAAAGAAAAATGTGTTTGACGGGAAACCTAGAACCTAATCATGCTTTTGGTATACCAGATGATGTTCTGAATGCCCATCCTCCCTACTAAATGAGCTTATTTGGTGGCCTAAACAAGGTGTCTCCTGTCAATAGTGAACCACCAAGGAGGGCCCTGTGTTTGCAGTTAGACTTCGGTACTGTTTTCAGGGTTGTTTGTGGCCACATTCTGTTTTCCTTAGCCACTTGCCTCCCAGCTAGCTGATCCCTGAGCTGTGTCAAGGTTGGGTGCACTGACTACCATGCCCGTTTCTCACCTTTGCATCCACTCACATGACAAGCGAGGCTTTGGTAACTTATCTCAAGTCAGCTCACTTGTTTGAAGTGGTACGTTTGGTGTGTTTATTTTCTTATAGGACTTTTAATAAAATGTAAATCTCATTTAACAGTGCCTACACGAAGCTACTAGGATTTAAAACAGCAACAAAGATGAGTTGCTGAAAGACGTTTATTTATTCTCCTTTAATTTTTCTTCTTTACATCTTTCTTTTTCTCACTAAATGTTATTGGAAACTGTTAAGAAAAACAATGGCATCCTTTTTATTTACTTAGTATTTTTTTTATCTGGTAAGGCTTTTCACTGGAATCCCATTTGAGAAATAAATGTGAAGGCACATGAAACTTACTAGTGACAAGGGGCTCAAGTTAGTTTTAAAATAAGGAATTGGGCTCAGAAAGCGTAAGTGACTTAGAACACTGAGAAAGAGAGGAGGATATTCTTTTTCTAAGAGCTCAATGTTTTAAGCTTCCAGCTTCAGCACAAAAGGCATTTCAGCACATATGTGATCCAGAAGGTCAATCATATGAAATCCTATTTCCATTTTTTAAGCAATCCTTGGCAGTCTGCACATTTCTGAAATTGCAACTGGCATATTTCACAGAGAATTATCATCAATGCCTTTTCAAGGTCAAACATGCCCCATCTTCGGGTTTTCAGCATTTATATTCTATATATTAAATTATAGTTTGTATTTAAGAAAGCATTCATCAGACATATTCAATAGTTTCAATTAATTAGACTATGCTCATCAATGTCACTTTTAGTTTTCTCTACTTGACACAAATTGCATGTTAAAACTATTAAAATATGTGTAAATGTAGATGTGGGTATTTTGCATCTGTTATCATCCCTGGGACCCAAAAATGCCTACATGACTAGAATCTTGCCATAAACTTTCTCAAAAAAAAATTTCTTTTTTTTTTCTTTTACATCTTTTTTTTTTTTTTGGAGAGCTTTTTGCTGTACGGTACATGCTCTTACCTAAAAGACAGAGAGAGACAGAGAGAAAAAAAGCGAGAAATCACCCCCCAGGGGGAATGGCCAAACCACAGTCCCTTCTCCTCCATTCTCCTCTTGGGATCTTGGGCACGCAAGCACACACACACACGTCCAATGTGAGTTTAAGCCACTGGGTCTGGGACTCGAACCACGGTTGACTATATGGGAGTCTAGTGGCACAGCAATTATGCCAACTGCTGGTCCCAAAAATATATTTCTTATTAAGAATGTGGAAGCAATTTCAAAAGCTGATTTTAAGGGGGAAATAAGAGATTATTATTTTTTTTAATAGTCAGAACACAAAGACACTGGTCACCATCAAAGCAAAATCAAATTGAATTTGGACGTAACAGTGACTACCAAGGCTGGATAACTCAGTGAGATACCCACAACTGCCTTGACACCAGGAATTGTGAGAAGTCTTTAGTCCCCTTCTCCTGGTCAAGGAGACCTTGTTTTCCTTCATTTTTCTCTCTCCTACTCTGTTTCTCAATTATATCCACAGAAGTCTATGTGCTCATGTTGTCCTTGGTCCTTGCTTTTGTAAAAGAAAGACATCTAAGAAATTTTAAATAATTTAGAAGAGTTTACTAGTGCATACATACCACATACTAATATACAATTGCATGTATTTTTTTAAAAGGAGCTATAAGTAATCTAATTTCATTTCTGCCTGTCACTTTTAAAGAGGAAATATAACCTCATATAGATCCCTTGAGGACATCCACGGGGAATAGAGACGTTCCTAATCAGCCTAAGTACTCCTTTGTGTCAGAACCACTTTGCTAAAGTTGAGAGCTGTCTTCCAGACTCACAATGTTTGGGGGAATTTCACTAATGTAGTATTTGTTTCATTAGGGGAAAAAAATATCCAACCCCTTTTTGTAGTAGAAATCATGCTCAGAAGGACATGTACTGGAAACAAATTTCTTATTGCTTTGGATTCAAGAGCTATTGCCTATACTTTATTTATTTATTTATTTTAAAGAGAGAGAGACAGAGAGAGGAAAAGCGATAAATCATTCCCAGGTGGAGGAGGGACCATGATGCAATCCCTTCTCCTCCATTCTCCTCTCGGGATTTTAGGTGCACAAAATTTTCAAGCCACTGGGTCTGAGATTTGAACCAAGGTCAGCTGTGTGGGAATCTAGTGCCATAGCCACCATACCACCTGCTGGTCCTGCTTCTATGCCATTTTTAAAACAGTAGTATAATAACAAAATGAGGCAGTGCAGGAACTTGTTCCAGAATTCGGAAAGAAAAATGTGTTTGACGGGAAACCTAGAACCTAATCATGCTTTTGGTATACCAGATGATGTTCTGAATGCCCATCCTCCCTACTAAATGAGCTTATTTGGTGGCCTAAACAAGGTGTCTCCTGTCAATAGTGAACCACCAAGGAGGGCCCTGTGTTTGCAGTTAGACTTCGGTACTGTTTTCAGGGTTGTTTGTGGCCACATTCTGTTTTCCTTAGCCACTTGCCTCCCAGCTAGCTGATCCCTGAGCTGTGTCAAGGTTGGGTGCACTGACTACCATGCCCGTTTCTCACCTTTGCATCCACTCACATGACAAGCGAGGCTTTGGTAACTTATCTCAAGTCAGCTCACTTGTTTGAAGTGGTACGTTTGGTGTGTTTATTTTCTTATAGGACTTTTAATAAAATGTAAATCTCATTTAACAGTGCCTACACGAAGCTACTAGGATTTAAAACAGCAACAAAGATGAGTTGCTGAAAGACGTTTATTTATTCTCCTTTAATTTTTCTTCTTTACATCTTTCTTTTTCTCACTAAATGTTATTGGAAACTGTTAAGAAAAACAATGGCATCCTTTTTATTTACTTAGTATTTTTTTTATCTGGTAAGGCTTTTCAGTGGAATCCCATTTGAGAAATAAATGTGAAGGCACATGAAACTTACTAGTGACAAGGGGCTCAAGTTAGTTTTAAAATAAGGAATTGGGCTCAGAAAGCGTAAGTGACTTAGAACACTGAGAAAGAGAGGAGGATATTCTTTTTCTAAGAGCTCAATGTTTTAAGCTTCCAGCTTCAGCACAAAAGGCATTTCAGCACATATGTGATCCAGAAGGTCAATCATATGAAATCCTATTTCCATTTTTTAAGCAATCCTTGGCAGTCTGCACATTTCTGAAATTGCAACTGGCATATTTCACAGAGAATTATCATCAATGCCTTTTCAAGGTCAAACATGCCCCATCTTCGGGTTTTCAGCATTTATATTCTATATATTAAATTATAGTTTGTATTTAAGAAAGCATTCATCAGACATATTCAATAGTTTCAATTAATTAGACTATGCTCATCAATGTCACTTTTAGTTTTCTCTACTTGACACAAATTGCATGTTAAAACTATTAAAATATGTGTAAATGTAGATGTGGGTATTTTGCATCTGTTATCATCCCTGGGACCCAAAAATGCCTACATGACTAGAATCTTGCCATAAACTTTCTCAAAAAAAAATTTCTTTTTTTTTTCTTTTACATCTTTTTTTTTTTTTTTGGAGAGCTTTTTGCTGTACGGTACATGCACTCACCTAAAAGACAGAGAGAGACAGAGAGAAAAAAAGCGAGAAATCACCCCCCAGGGGGAATGGCCAAACCACAGTCCCTTCTCCTCCATTCTCCTCTTGGGATCTTGGGCACGCAAGCACACACACACACGTCTAATGTGAGTTTAAGCCACTGGGTCTGGGACTCGAACCACGGTTGACTATATGGGAGTCTAGTGGCACAGCAATTATGCCAACTGCTGGTCCCAAAAATATATTTCTTATTAAGAATGTGGAAGCAATTTCAAAAGCTGATTTTAAGGGGGAAATAAGAGATTATTATTTTTTTTAATAGTCAGAACACAAAGACACTGGTCACCATCAAAGCAAAATCAAATTGAATTTGGACGTAACAGTGACTACCAAGGCTGGATAACTCAGTGAGATACCCACAACTGCCTTGACACCAGGAATTGTGAGAAGTCTTTAGTCCCCTTCTCCTGGTCAAGGAGACCTTGTTTTCCTTCATTTTTCTCTCTCCTACTCTGTTTCTCAATTATATCCACAGAAGTCTATGTGCTCATGTTGTCCTTGGTCCTTGCTTTTGTAAAAGAAAGACATCTAAGAAATTTTAAATAATTTAGAAGAGTTTACTAGTGTTCTGTCCCACTTTTAATTAGAATTCCAGAAAAATATTTTGGTGAAGGAGAATAGGAAAGAAGGGAAAGAATTACAGATAGCAGGACACACTACCTTTTTAAAGTCCTAGCACATGTGACAATAGAGACAGTAAGAACATGGTTTGGGAAATGACTGAGTTCACCCAGGTTGCGTTGTGCTCCATAACTGACTATCTCCATAAGTGCAGCTGGTAATTTTCACCATTACTGTTTGAGTCTCTACCTATGATATCTTTTAGGTGAGCCTGAGTGTGCACTGAAACGGTCCAAGCATGTACTGCTGTGAGTAGTTCTCTGTGCCCTGCCCCACCAGCCCTGGCATTGAGGAGCTTCCACCTTGGTCTACCACCCAACAGTTTTCTACCTGAAGCTTGTCCTAGCTCTTCATTCCATTCTGTAGCATTAGCTTTACTTAGGCCTTGGAAAGAGATGGGAGAAAGGACAGTTTAGTAACTCTGCCCTTCTCTTTCTTTTTCAACTAGTTATTCTCAACTGCTCTGTTCCTCCCCCCACCCCCCACCCCCACACATACACAATTTATCTCTACAATTTGGCTTCTGATTTCAATTTATATCATTGGCTTACAAGAACCTAAGGCTGTGGGTGGTGGTTTATAACCCCTCATTCATTCACTATTCACTCATCCATGTACTGTGGTATCTCTTCTCCTCGGATGACTTAGTTGTCTGCCTTCAGTTTCCGCCCTTCTTAAACAACAACAACAACAACAAAAACTGCCATGGTGGATCCCACTACCTCCTCTTAACAATCACAAAAATGTTTTAACTTTGAAGGTCTTCAAAATTGTCTCTAAATTCTGATTCAATTCTTTTTTTTCTTTATTTTTTCTTTTCTTTTCTTTAAGAGGTTTTTCCCTTTTGCCTTAGGACATATGCACTCTCTGGGGGGGAGAGAGAGAGAACAGCAAAAAGGAAAGTGAGAAATCACCCTCTGGTGGATGGCCATGCCAAAATCCTTTCTCCTCCATTCTCCTCTCAGGATTGTGGGTACTCTTGCACGTGTGTCTGGCATGAGTTTTGGCAGCTGGGTCCAGAATTCAAACCATGGTTGGCTATGTGGGAGCCCAGCAATGTAACCATTATGCCATTCTCTGGTCCCAGATTCTTCTTTTTAAATCTATGTTATTTATTTTGTTGTCGATGAGACAAAAAGCATGAGAGAGACTGGCTCCCTTGGCAGGGTTTTGGCACACCATTCTCTCTTTTCCTCAGCCCTCATCAGGATCTCGGGCACAGGTGCTCCTGGCACGTTTTGGGACCATCCGGAACCTGAATCTGCCATCAGTCAGAATCTGAATCTGCCGTCCATCAGTTGTGTGCCTTCTCACACTGCAGGGCAGCCCTCAACTACCTGTGGCACCACAGTTAGGCTTGTTCCAGGTTCTTAATCCAAGTGTCTGTCTAACATCCGGATGTGTGAAAGGCTTCACAAAACTGGCATACCTAAGATAAGTTGCTTTCCCCCTACCATTTGCCCTCAACTTGACCCTCTTCTAATTTTTACCATTTCATTGAATGGAAACATCATTCTAGTTCAGGCAAAAACCAAATAAAATAGAAAACAAAAACAATACAGTAGACTTGAGAGCTGCTTCCAATTCCTTTCTCCTACACTACTGAATTACAGATAGCAGGACACACTACCTTTTTAAAGTCCTAGCACATGTGACAATAGAGACAGTAAGAACATGGTTTGGGAAATGACTGAGTTCACCCAGGTTGCGTTGTGCTCCATAACTGACTATCTCCATAAGTGCAGCTGGTAATTTTCACCATTACTGTTTGAGTCTCTACCTATGATATCTTTTAGGTGAGCCTGAGTGTGCACTGAAACGGTCCAAGCATGTACTGCTGTGAGTAGTTCTCTGTGCCCTGCCCCACCAGCCCTGGCATTGAGGAGCTTCCACCTTGGTCTACCACCCAACAGTTTTCTACCTGAAGCTTGTCCTAGCTCTTCATTCCATTCTGTAGCATTAGCTTTACTTAGGCCTTGGAAAGAGATGGGAGAAAGGACAGTTTAGTAACTCTGCCCTTCTCTTTCTTTTTCAACTAGTTATTCTCAACTGCTCTGTTCCTCCCCCCACCCCCCACCCCCACACATACACAATTTATCTCTACAATTTGGCTTCTGATTTCAATTTATATCATTGGCTTACAAGAACCTAAGGCTGTGGGTGGTGGTTTATAACCCCTCATTCATTCACTATTCACTCATCCATGTACTGTGGTATCTCTTCTCCTCGGATGACTTAGTTGTCTGCCTTCAGTTTCCGCCCTTCTTAAACAACAACAACAACAACAAAAACTGCCATGGTGGATCCCACTACCTCCTCTTAACAATCACAAAAATGTTTTAACTTTGAAGGTCTTCAAAATTGTCTCTATATTCTGATTCAATTCCTTTATTTTTTCTTTTCTTTTCTTTAAGAGGTTTTTCCCTTTTGCCTTAGGACATATGCACTCTCTGGGGGGGAGAGAGAGAGAACAGCAAAAAGGAAAGTGAGAAATCACCCTCTGGTGGATGGCCATGCCAAAATCCTTTCTCCTCCATTCTCCTCTCAGGATTGTGGGTACTCTTGCACGTGTGTCTGGCATGAGTTTTGGCAGCTGGGTCCAGAATTCAAACCATGGTTGGCTATGTGGGAGCCCAGCAATGTAACCATTATGCCATTCTCTGGTCCCAGATTCTTCTTTTTAAATCTATGTTATTTATTTTGTTGTCGATGAGACAAAAAGCATGAGAGAGACTGGCTCCCTTGGCAGGGTTTTGGCACACCATTCTCTCTTTTCCTCAGCCCTCATCAGGATCTCGGGCACAGGTGCTCCTGGCACGTTTTGGGACCATCCGGAACCTGAATCTGCCATCAGTCAGAATCTGAATCTGCCGTCCATCAGTTGTGTGCCTTCTCACACTGCAGGGCAGCCCTCAACTACCTGTGGCACCACAGTTAGGCTTGTTCCAGGTTCTTAATCCAAGTGTCTGTCTAACATCCGGATGTGTGAAAGGCTTCACAAAACTGGCATACCTAAGATAAGTTGCTTTCCCCCTACCATTTGCCCTCAACTTGACCCTCTTCTAATTTTTACCATTTCATTGAATGGAAACATCATTCTAGTTCAGGCAAAAACCAAATAAAATAGAAAACAAAAACAATACAGTAGACTTGAGAGCTGCTTCCAATTCCTTTCTCCTACACTACTTATTCCTTCTTTTATTTATTTATTTTATTATGATTATTTTGCATGCACTCACTGGAGAGAGAGAAAGACAGAGAAACTGTGAGAAAGCAACTCCCCAGGGGGCATGGCCATGCCATGATCCCTTCTCCTTTTCTCCTCTGAGATTTTGGGCATACATGCACACACCCCCAGCACACTGGGTCTGGGACTCAAACTACATGTACACACATCACCCATGTAGACTCCAGCGACCTTAAGCAATACCAGCTGCTCTTATATTGTACCAATCAGAAAATTTAGATGGTTCCCATATTTGATTATTTTACACCGTCTCTACTGCTACCGTCCTAGTCCAAACAACCATTTGTGGAACATAACAAACAGTGATTTACTCCTGTCCTTTGACCTGAAACAGGACAAAAGTTTTATCTTCTGCTAACACAGAAGTAAATGTCTCCAGATTATTTGGGATTTCAATCCATGTGAACTATCTTTTTATTTATTTATTTATTTATTTATTTATTTATTTATTTATTTGGAGAGGTTTTTGTTATAGGGCTTGTGTGCTCACCAGGAAGACAGAGGCAGAGAGACAGAAAGTGAGAAATCACACCTCAGGGGGGATGGCCACACTGTAATTCCTTCTCCTCAAATCTCCTCTCGGGATCCTGGGCACGCACACACATGCCTGGCATGAGTTTAAGCCACCGGGTCCAGGACTCGAACCACGGTCGACTACATGGGAGTCCAGAGATACAGCCATTACGCTAACTGTTGGTCCCGATTATGTTTTGTGACATTATTCTGGAAAATGCTGATTTGTTAATGTAGCAGGAACCAACTCAAAGTTTGCATAACTGGATTTCTCAGAACTCACTTAATATATAATGGCAAGATTTCCCTATGTCTCCACCTCCTGTTCCTATGCCTCTTGGACTTTACACATTTTAGAGTTATTTATTATGCCCCTTTAAAGACCTGAAAGTGAACCTCCTGAAAATTAGCCAGTTTCATTGTCTTAATACCTATGGATCTTTAGACAGAAACCTACTAAATGTTGTTAATGAAATACAGAAGCTAGTAGTAAAAATGATAAGCACACTTTGAGTGCTCTATAAAATCTAATGGGATCATTTAGCAATTTTATTTGCATGCTTATATTATAGAAAAGAATTAATCGTGGAGTTTGCCAAGACTGAGACACTAGATTCTAGAGTGGAAGTTACTTTAGAAATCACCTAGACCATCCTTTTGGTTTGGAATTTTTGAAAACTCAGACTCATGAAAATAAAGAAAAATGCTCACATACATACATACATACATACATACATAAGAAATACTTCACAGAAAGAAAAAGTCCTAAGAAAAGACAGTTAGTGTTCCTAAGAAAGGAATCTTGGATAACAAGAGTGCAAATAAAATAGAAAGTTATCCCCCAAAACAAAGTAATTGACTTTAAAGATAAATATATGCAATTGTTAAAATGTTTATCAACTATGCATTTTACATTTTTATACCTGTTAATAAATACATTTTCACTTTAATAGTCCAGAGGAAAAATAGTATATTCTTTCCAAATAATCTTCTACAACATTCCTTTCTATATTTTTTTGTGTTCAAATTGCTCTCTCTGTCTCCCACTGTCACATACACATACAAAAAGTTATTTTCTTTTAAATGACTAGAGTGATATAAATATACCCAGCTTTTTCATAAACATGAATATTTCATTCTAAAAGAATATTTTCTTTTCCTTAATACCATAATATCCACAAATAGTAAGCAAATGTATTACTGACAGATTAGATGAAAAATCCTCCAGGGAACCATTAAATATCTTAACTACTATTATTCAGTTATTCAGCTAATTGATATGGATTAATTTCTTATATTCTGGATTTTTGCACTCAGTAAATGGACTCCATTCAAGAAACAGGACTCCATCCAACATAGCATATGTCTACCTATATTACTTGAACATGCACAGACATATTGAAAACATATGATATTCTTTAGAAAAATTAAAAGAAATATATCCTTTTTTTGGTGTCAGGGTCTCAGAAAACTTAACCTCAATTTAGAGGACTGCAGTGTGTGACTTATTAGCTTGCAGCTGGTAGGTTTAGCATTACAAAAGTAATCTCATGCAAACATTTGGTCCCAAACTAAAGAAGTACCAGCCATGGGAATCTGTACAGAGAACACATACTGAAGATTCTACCTGCCTTCAGAGGCTCTCCTAGTCTAATTATTGATGCCTCTTGGTCATAATCCAGGAAGAAGAAGAACTCTATTTTAAGGTAAGAGCTATAAACAAAGGCCTCTAAAATTATTATCAAATTTTGGTTATTGAAATGATCAAATTATCATTAAAATTTTCATAACAATTTGGCTATGAAAAGTGTTTATTTCCTTGTGCTTTTTTTCTCCCTCTTAGAAAGAGTTAACACCCATTCTACTCAAACTATTTGTTTATTTGTTTCTTTCTTTCTTTTAGGTTTTTGTCATAGGGCAAGTGTACTAGCCAGAGAGGGACAGAGAGGAAAAAGTGAGACATCCCCCCCACCCTACCAGGGGAAATGGCCTCACTGCAATCCCTTCTCTTCTATTCTTCTCCTGGAATGTTGGGGACATGCATACACACGTGCCCAGTGTGATTTTCAAGCCATCAGGTCCAGGACTCTAACCATGGTCAGACATGGGGTGTCCAGTGCCTTAACCACATACCACTTATTGGTAAACTATTTCTAAAGATACAAAAGGAAGAAATCCTTCCCAATTTATTCTATGAAGTTTCCTTGTGCTTTTACCAAGGGGTTATTGAGCATGGGCTTTTGTTTAGAAGAAATAGAACTCTTGCCCCATTCTATCAGTAACTCCACATGACAACATGCAAATAAATAACTTTTGCTGACTAAGGTGAGCATCGTGTTAACAGGATAGATGGGGTTTTGTTAGAGTCTGATTTTATCAAGCCCCTTCTTGACCAGGTGACAACCTTACAACCTCAGCAGCACTGATTTCCTCACGTGCTCAAAACTCAGAGTATACTTTCAATTATATTTACCGTTTTATTGCTTCTTCTTGTCTTCGCCGTTTTTCGTTCTTCTCCTTCAGATAGGCCAGGTTTGTCTCATTCCTCAAGCGGTCATTCTCTCGAGCAATGTCTGATGCATTCTGAATAACCAAGCCATCATATGCCTTCATCCCCATGTCCTCAATGTACTGGAGAAATGTGTCCAAAGGGTCTTCCTCGGGATTAGAACTCATCATCTTGGAGGGTTTCATGGGAAAAGGGACACTTTCTGTAGGGAGAGAACACATTATGCCTTTACCAAGGTGAGCTGGGATAAAAGAAACCTGCCCAATTGTTCCAAATATGTTATCAGCCCAAATCGTTAATGATTGTGGCAGAATTTACTTGGAGAAAATGTCCCATCATAAGTTATAAAGCACACAGTGTTTGAAGTCAATATTAGATAAGCGCTACACTAGTAGCTAACATTCCTCCAAAGCAATAATGTTAGCAGGACAAAGGTCAAAGCTTTTGTGCTGAAAAGTGATGATGTGAAGGTGTAAATATGATGTGTGAAGAGAAATATTTCGTTTATGTAATCATGGTCATAATTTTGCTTCTCAAAAAGATATACCCAGACTTCATTTATTTCTATTGCCATAGAAGAGTTTTAGTTTGATTTCTTTTTTAAAAGAATAATTTTACTTATTACCATTATTTTAAAATTTGCTGTAAGTCACATATATGCTCACCAGAGAGAGAGAGAGGAAAGGAGAAAGCAAGCCACCAGGTCCAGGATGCAAACAGTGGTCAGCCATGTGGGAGTCCAGTGCCTTAACCACCATACCACCTGTTGGTTCTCTTTTGCTTAATTTCAGTAACACAATATATTTATTTCAAAAGATCTTTGGTGTTATATGTGCTTTTCTTAAAATTCTGAATTAAAATGTATGAATCTAAAGTATTCAAGCAAAATATGGCAGTAATCAAGAGAAGACATATTTCTAACATAATTTGTCTGGAAAATAATCCCTTCGTGACTCTCCATTGTTTTCTACAGTACTCCTCTATAACGGCTTCATACCATAACTCGAGAATCAGGTATCACTATGACTCAAGTTTCACAGATCATCAGGACCATGTTAGTCCTGACTGGGCTGGTAATTCAAGTGGTGACAGTGCCACAGAAAGAATACCAAGAAACCAAAATAAAATGAAAACATAAAAAAAAACTGCAAATGACTTTCAACTAGCATATAGTACTCTCACCTGTAAAATGATGATAATAACAACTCCTACCTCTTATGGAAGTAAAGGATGAGAGACAAGAACTTAAGCAATTTATAGTAGAGTTCAACAATGCTAAGCATTTAATAATGTTAGCTCATATTATCATAATTACAGTACCGAAGGAAGATTAGCAGCAACAGTAATGCTAAATGGATATATGCAGATGAATGAATGGATGGGTGTGTGGGTGAATGGATGATGATAGTTGATGGATGGACAGATGGATAAATAAGAAAGCAGGCTATGAAAATCAGCATGCCTTGAAGTTGTGCCTTTCAGATATGCAAAACTGGAATAATTGAGTCAGGTTGAAACATCAGAAGCAAAATCAATTGACAGGGGAAAAATTGCCCATTTACCTTACAAATTTTACTTCTTCAAAAGATGTAGAAAGATATTTTGAAAATATCAACCTGAACTATTTAACATAAAAGTCCTAAACTTTTTTTTAATTACAAGTCATTTCATTCTTTTTTCACAAGCATAATAATGTTTCATAACCTAAATTGTAGCTAAAGAAATTTGCTTTTTATCAGAGTTCAGTAACATTTCAGCTGCCAGTCCATATTTGAATTTAAGGATTACCCCCCTCATTTAAGAAACTTAAAACTGGAGGCTAGATAGAATTGTTTATTGACTCATGATTTTTGTTATGCTAGGTTTTATTATGTTTTGTTCTGTTTTAAGCATAATAGGTTAGTAAATGAAATGGTTTCTTAATTCCAACTATCTAATGTAATTGAATAGTGTTTTAATATCAGTCCATCAGATTAGACACATAAGCAGTGGACATACAGAGGAATAGGAAATTACTGCTATGAATGATTATAATTTGGGGAAAAAATACAATAAAATGCTGTTCAGAGAGCTAAAGCACTTTCATTATCAAAAATTCTTTTCTACCAAGGACTCCAGCACTTGGTATGCCTGGATAAAGAAAGATCAGCATAACTTTATGGCAATTAATTCTACCAAATTTAACGAAGCCAAGTCAGTACTACAAGGATTCTAGAGATAATGCTTCAGGCTGGAAAATGATCACTCCTACTCTGCCCTCTGGCAAAATTCTATATTTCCCAATTGTATAAGGCATTATCACCCAAAGATTTTTATTTCATTCCCTTATGGTTTCCCTCCCACCCAAACAACCCTTACCATTCTTACACAGTTTATGTGTCCTAAATATGAACAAGGTCAATTAGTGTCCCTTAAAAATTAGTTGTCTTCCTAAGTGAGCTTTCAAATTGACTGGAGTTTAAAGTATTAAGTTATTTGTACTGAGAAAATGTTGAGTAGTAATATTACAAACTGCTTATCCTATAGAAACTTCAGCTTTTGAAAAAATAGACATGAAAATTGTAGAGATGAAAATAGGTCATAATACCTAGTAAAGCATCACATTAATAACAATGAGGTGCATGCTTGTGCATATGCTCATGCCTCCTATTTCTATAAAAAGTATTTAAGTCTATGATCATTCATTTATTTGAGCATTTATTAAGCACTTGTGATGAAGGCAGAATTGTGGCTCTGTAGATGTACACACTGCAGGAAAAGAGCACAGCAAATAAACAACTGCAAGACAGTGTGACTCGGGCACTGATTCAGGTGGACTACGCTGATTTGTCATGCATGTGATATTTTCATTGTTTTTTTTTTTTTTTTTTTTTTTTTTTTTTTTTTAGGGTGAACAAAGAACATTTTTCTACAATGACACATAGTTTTCAAAGATGGACTTAAACTCTATCGAGTTTATGCATCAGACTTTTTTGTTTACTTGTCTACACTCCAAAGGTGGTTTGTGATGTAGGTCATAAGGGAGTCCTGAAGAGCACAAAGGAGGAGTCTAGTACTATGGCCTAAAAATCCCAACTACCGTGGCCCTTCAGTTTCCACATTAAAAAATAATAAAAGGTAGTCCATATTAACTTGGGTCGTGAAGATTCAGTTATAAAATACATATATGTATATGTGTTCAACTAATGTGATCATGATTATAAGTCACTAACATTACTGTTCGATAATGTTTTCAATTCTTTTTTACATTTCTTTCTTTCTTTTATGAGAGGGAGAGAGATTGGTACAGAGAAAGAGAGGTATGTCCCCTAAAGGCTCCTCCTACAGCAACCCACTGGCTATCAGATACGCTGGATCAGGGGTATGTGTGCACATGCAGCATACTCAGATAAGTGTAAATGCAAACCCAGGACCTTCGCCATGTGGGTCCAGTCATATCACTACGGGATCATCACCTGGCCTCGTATCTCCCTATTGCTTTACTATGGTCAAAATAATGTTTATAAGTAATGTCATTTCTTGATTCACAAAATTTTCCTTTGAAATGCAGGTGAGTAGAATGTTTACTGCAGCTCCATTTCCTTAATTACAGATGTGCAAATAGAAGCCAAGAGGCGTTGCCCACTGACCAAATACATGTGGAAAGGCTGTTTGCTCTTTGTCCTCCATTGTCAAAATCGAGAAAGTACAGCACTGGGACACATAGTGTCCACATAGCTCATCCCACCTCTCTGTTTCTCAGACTCCACCCTTCCAAAGCAGAAAGGGTGTTTCTCAAGAGCTGATTTGTGAATGAATAGATTCAAGGCCTCACTGGACTAAAGGAACTTTAAGCTAATTGCCTACCTCATTACAACTGCTACCATTTTAATACAGTGTGAACCCATAGATGAGTATGATCATAAACCTGTTAGTCTTTTAGAAATTTATATTTACGACTGAAATATATGTTTAAAAGGTATGATCTATATTGCCAAAAGCTCTGCTACATTTGACTATTGGCTATTAAGTTGATTTCTGGTTCCTGAATGGCAAACTTGTGTTCAAGATTTCTACAAAGTCTTATCTTGAGCACTTAATTCCTAAAGTGGCATCTCAGAGGACCCTGATTGTTAAGAGCCAAATGGGCTCCTTTCTTCCAGGTAACATCTTTACATATATCGTGATAACTAAGTCAGTCTGACTTTCTAGACCTCCAATTTATGCCTGGAATATTTGCTACAACAGAATGGGTGAAACTGAAAAAGAACTTGTGCTTTTCTATAGGTAGCCCTATTAATTGAACTGGTATGTGTCTGCTGCCAGTTTGGCTTAAAATAAAAGGCATTCTAGCCCCCACACATTCACCTGCTCAAAGCATTTGTTGAAATCTGTCATCTGTGATCTTCATTCAAGAGGCAGATGTGCTTTCTGTGGAATGCAAAGTATTAATCCAAATATTGAAAAAGTGTGTGTGTGTGTGTGTGTGTGTGTGTCTTTTAATTTGTGACCAACACTTAAAATTTTTATTAGGGACTCTTCTCGGAAAGCACCTAAAGTGACTGAGATCAGAATCCTCATACAATCCACATTTTCACAGTGTGCCTTTATCCACTTCTCTCTATTACACTCCTAGGAGACTATTTTTGTTTTGTTTAGATTACTAAATTTAGGATCATGACTATTCTAATAAAATGTACAGACACTGACTTAAATACAACTGAAAGGTTGTTTCTCTTCATTTTATTAATTTCACTCTATTGCTTCCGCTTTCTTTACCATACCCTTCCGAAGGATTACTTTGTATAATATCATGACACTTCTCAAAATTCTTCTCAACTCAGCTAAGATGCATCAATGTAGCCGATGGGACTCTTACCATATTTAAAATATAAAGTATTTAATTTTTTAATGAGTTAACCATTTTCTTATCTTCTGTGTAGAGCCATCACTATATCTTAACGCTGAGCCTGGGATTGAAAATAACACTTTGCTTTTGTTATTTTTTTACTATGATTTTTCACTGAAATGAAGCTATCCATTCCATGCACATATGAAGCATAAACTAAGTATATACAAATGGGAGCCTTAGAAATATTTCAAAAAATAAAAATGCATTTCTTTTTTTCTCTTTTGTAGCACTACTTCTATTCAGGGGATCTGAGAAGCTAAGAAGCTACATAATTCTTAGTGCTAAAACTGGGCGGGGGATGGGAGGCATTTTTGAGAAATACGTGTATGTGAAAGAATGTAACTAGGGCCACACCTCTGCATGGGTTATTCCTTTTGCAAATTAAAGAATCAATTGTATGTGGTCTCATTTTACTAGAGAGTATTTAAAGTGGCACCAACTGGTGTCAAGATTGAGGTCCCCATGCTGTAGAGGGCTTTTGATTAATTACAGACTGCTATTGAAGAAAAGATGTACTTAATGAGTCAGATAAATATTAGACAGAGTAGTTTTTTGTTTTGTTTTGTTTTGTTTGTCATACTTGGTCAAGCATTCCTCTTCAATTTGCTTAAAATTCTGGAAAATTTCTCTATTAACATAATTTCATGCATTGTGATATCAACTACTCTGGCCTCAACAAGACTGGCTTGGGTGGACATGCACAGTGACTTGTCAGGCCCTGCCTTCCATGGATCATTGACTTCTATTTCTCAAAAACAAAGTTCTGTACAATACAATGTCATTTGATTAAATTAGTCCACCAGCTTTCATGAGCACTTCTTTTTCGTTCTCTTCATAGAATGTTCACCCAAATTTTTGAAATAGAATTGTTCTCCATCTAAAACTTTAGATTTCTAGGATATCAAGTTGTGACAACTTCATTAATCTGGATGTTTGTCACTTACACTGAGTGGAAGAGGAGGGAGAAGCTCTGGTTTGGTGGAGAACTACTCCCTAATACTTGAAGTTCCATAAGAAACTTTCCATATTTTAGGCCACAGTTAACCCTACAGGATAATCTTAGGGCTAGTACAGGGTGAAGTTTCTTTTGTGGTATTATCAAACTGCTAGTGTGATCAGCAGGGCAAATAATGATACACGCAAAGTCTTTTCATTTTTATTTTAGATAGAAAATTTTTCTAGGCTCTACCCCTTAGATATTTCTGAGGTTTCCAAACCATACCTGTTTCAATGCTGTGAGGATATTATTAAAAGTTAATTTTCTCTCCCATTCAAGTCATTGAACCTTCTCTGAGATAGAGAAACCTATTTTTCCCACTCATATTGATCCAATAAAAGTTTCTCAAGGCAATTTTGACTATTTTTGTTGTTCAGCATGAGAAAAAGATCTTTTACATTTTTCACATGTATTCAGATCAAGTCAAACACACATTGTGCAAGAAAATATAAGTATTTAAATAATCAGGCTTCATAAACATATATAAAATATGAATGTAAATTAATATCTAACATTTGCTGACTTTACATAGAAGCAAATCAATAGACTACATAACTTGGGTATAACCCATAGCCCATGTAAACCATTTCAAATTGTTTTCCTAATAGAATCATATAATCTGTCAAACAAAGTTCTATAATTTCACTTTAGCTATGCTTGAATCCTACCCCTCACCCCACAAATGTGCACACTCATTTTCTCATTTCCAGTGTCATCAAAATGCAGCTGTTCTGCTCAAAATGGGAAATGTTGAACTTACTACCAAGAAAGCTTGCTGAAGTGACTACAAAGACACTGATTGCTTTTTTCTCAGAAAGCAGATTACTTTGCAGTTGAGTTTTTCTCCACTATTTCCCATCTCAAAATGGGTAAAATGGGCATAGACAATGTTAATGTAGTATCATCATAAATCATCTATCTTTCTCCAACTTTCAGGCTCCCCTGGTGCCATTTGCCCATGGTCTAAGAAGGTTGTACATTTTCAGTAATGTTAGAGATCAATGCAAAATGCTAGTGGCTCAGGCACTTTTTGGAGTCTTGGGCCAAGTGGTTCAAGATGCTTACAAGGCAATATTTGCAAGGTACACCTAGTCAGTTTAACAAATTGCTGAGTGGAACTACAACAGAAAATATCTAATCGAATTGTGAGTTTATTATCTTTTTTGGAACAATGGCCAGCCTTCTTGTCTCCAGGATTTTTATACTTTTCTCTCTAAACTTTACAGATGCTTTAAGTCCCCAGGGCCTCTTTAGTCTCTTGTGAAGTTGCAATATTTATTCTTAGGTCTGCTTTCACTAATTTTCTAAAATATCGAATACCTTCACAGAATTCTTCCTTTTTGCTGAGTTAGCTATTGTATATTTCACTTTCCGTGGAAAACCATGATATTTTTTGCATCTGTGGCTCACATTTTCTATTAATTTGTGTAATTAGCACCAGACAATATATAAAACAAATTAGATCATTGTCTGAGATGTGAAGAATTAAGGAGGGAGATAATTTTCACTCTTGCTCTATTTTCATTGTTCTACACTACATGGTAATAAATTCTTGGATGTTAAAATGACCAGAACTACATCATGTAACCTCTTCAATTGGATTCTCTTATTTTTTATACTGTATTTAGAAAAGAAATATACCCAGTTCCATGGTATCAAAACTATTTTATGATTTACTAATGTGAGTGGACAGTATTAGTTCATGTAATAGCTCTTCCATAAATGCTGCTCTTTAAGGTATTTACTTTTCTTGTATTTAAAATATTGACAGATAATTGACCAAATCAGGATGGAGGCATCCCAGCATAATAAGTATGTGTCCCAAGTAAAACAAGTCCACCTAAAGTTCTATAGGAAATCCTTATTGTGAGGAGATAAATAAAATCTTTCTCATATTGAGTAGTATTAAACTATTTTTCTCAGGTAACATTTGGTCTAATCAGTTAGGAAGAAGTAGTTTCAGCTTTGCTGTGTATGTCTGGCACTTTTTTTTTCTGATAATGAAAATATTGGGATCTGACTGCTGACACAAATGTGCTAAGAAACTGTTGTAAAATATTTATGGTATGGAATAGCAGATAAATAGCTAGCATGCACAACTTGAATGTCAATTAATACCCTGAAAATACTTCCAATGTTTTTAATAATTCAACATGGCTTATTTTACTAATGAAAGTCTAGTTTAACCATTTCCATGGTAATGTAACTAAGTGGGTAAGAGAACAAAAATAGCCTAAGGCTCGCTTAAGTCCAGGATGCCTTTACTGTGTCTTTATTTCTGCTCCACCTAATAAGACATGCAAACTTCGACATTAAGTATCCCTAACTAAGATTCATTCCATTTTATAACCACATTGCTTTTCTGTTTAATACTGGGTTCAATTAGCATGCTTATAGAATCTGAAAAATGTGATACATACCAAAATTTAAGTCCCCAGGGAGAGCTCAGTGCGATAATCAGAAGGTGACTTGTGTCTGCCAGAGCCCGCTCTCACGGCTGATCCCAGGGCAGCACTGTAGGAGTAATCCAGCACCATAAGAAATAGACTCTCGTAGTTCAGCTCAGTTTTTCTTCAATTAAAGTGCATTGTATCTGAATGGGGACAGTGTCGACTCCCAGATTCTTCATCACTAGAAATCAGAGCATTCTCGATGGTCTTCCTATCAGATAAAATGGCCTTTAAAGTTTGCTAGGAAGATGCAGTAGCTGAAGACAGGTGCTTGCTTCCTTAAATTGACATTCGGAGAAAAGAGGGCATAGCTAATGGGTGGGGATGAACACACAGCCCTGCTCCTTCCAGGTCCAGCAGGGAAGAAATAAAATGATTTTACCCACTTTGCTACACAGATGATTACAAGACCCGAAGCAATCACCAGGCTGGCTAAGGTGCCTCATTTGATTATATTCTGTGAAGACAAAAATAAAAGAAAGCAAAAAATCAGAAACATCCTTTCTAAATGTCTCCTCTCAGCCAAAAAGATGCTCTTTCTCATTGCCACTCACATCCAGAAGGTTTAGAGCAGCCTAGCTTGTGGATCGTCCCTCCCCCGTGACAACCAGCTCTCTCTCTCTCATTCTCTCTCTCTCCACTCCCTCCTCCCTGCCCCTGACTCCCTCCCTTCCAGCTTCTCTCTCTCCTCTCCAGCTGCCTTAGTCTGTTGATGCTGCTGCTGATTAATCAGGGATTCTGAAACAAAGAACCTACCTTCTGAAATAAGCAGTAATCTTTCTTCTCTGTTTCTGCAATCCGCCTGCATTGAACGGCAAAGCAGCCAGTCTCCTAGCACCTTGGATAGTTCCTGCTCACTAGGCCCATTGGAAACGGGAGGCGAAGAAGCAACTGAAGAAATGACAAGAAACCCGAAAGCAGCATCGTTCTACTTTGGATTTCGGCTCCCTGGGGGCTCCCATCCTCATTAAAAGCCTCACATCTAGCCAGCAGAACCTTTCTCTTTTATCTCACTGAGCTGAAGTCTGATTAGTACATAATAAAACGGAAAGAGGGTAAAGAAACCTCCTCATTTGTGTTCATGATAGCACTAATTTAGTCTTCATGGAAAAGAAAAATATGAATCCATAAACAATACATGTTCTAACTACAGAGAATGTTTAAGGTATAAGCTTTTTCACCCCTGGGATAGCTAATGAAAATGAGCAACAACTTAAATGGGACAGCCAGATCTCAGTGTGATACCCTTATTTGATATCAATTTTGCCTCCACCCTCCCCGCACAGCCAGCCATGCACACAATGACTGCTGACGTACTTCAGGCTGCTGCTTGGGGAGAGAGGGGAGGAGCCTTTTAACCTCATCAAAACAGTTTCATGCCACCTGCTCCCATGGCAGGAGGACAAAACTAGCCCACTTAGAAAGAACATGCAGAGTGTGCAAGTATGTGGCACAAAGGTTCCACTCCGAGTGCATGTAATTTTTTTAAAACTAAAATCAGAAGGCAAACAATTATAGCATGCATTAACTCCTATAGACTCATTGTAGAAATTATTTAAAGTCGTCCTGTTTCTATTTTCTAAGAACTCTCCTCATTTGATTCTTAATATTCTAGAAATATGTACAAATATACAATGCTATATATCTCAATTTAAGCATACATATATGTGTAGGAGCATTTCCATGTGTACTCAAAAATATGTATCTATATGTGTATGTATGTGTATGCTGTGGATATATGTTCATCAATTTTTATCTAACCTACTTTTCCTCAGAGTAAAAAATAAAATGTAGATTTTCTTTTATTCCTGATACTCCCAAGCACACGCTAAAGAGAGAGAAAGCAGAGAGACAGAGAGAGACCCTCATGAGGGTCTGTCATGCCTTGGCCCCTTTTCCCCTCCAGCTCCTCAGGATCTTGGACACACATCTGCACATCTGCAGTGTGCTCTCAGATTGACTCAGAGATCTGACCCTGTGGCCTCTCACGTGGTCTACTGTACTTTTATTCATTGGCTACTAGCTCCCTCTGTGCTGGGTCAGAAATGTAGATGTTTTCATGATTTGTTTGTCCTTATTGCTTACTCTTAGGGCAGCAATCAAAAAGTTTCCACTTATTGGGACCAGCAGTTAGCATAATGGCTATGTCGCTGGACTCCCACGTAGTCGACCGTGGTTCGAGTCTCGGACATGGTGGCTTAAACACATGCCAGGCATGTGTGTGTGCGTGCCCAAGATCCCGAGAGGAGAATGGAGGAGAAGGGATTGCTGCGTAGCCATCCTCCCTGGAGGGTGATTTCTCGCTTTCTTTCTCTCTGTCTCTCTCTGTCTGTCTGGTGAGCACACGTGCCCTATAGCAAAAACCTCTAAAAAAAAAATGTTTCCACTTATTTGGGCTAAAATGTCTATTTAGAGAGAGAAAAAAATATTTGTTATTCAATAGTGACCTGAAGAGTATTTTCCATCTCATTCTTTTCCAATGACTCGTACCCTAAATGACCTTTACTGGCAAGCTGATGCTCCCCAGGCTTAGCCTAAATATCTAGACTCATAGAAATTTCTTAGAAAAACATGTTCTTAAGGTGAAGTAATTTTTCCATGCTTCAATAGACCATAAAAATAATTTATTTAAGTTTGCCTTCCCAAATTTTTTAAACTTTTTTATTATTATTATTTTTTTTTAGATAGAGGTTTTTGCCATAGGTCACATGTACTCACCAGAGTGAGTGAGACAGACAGATACTGGGAAGGAAAGTGAGAAAAATCACTTTCTCATGCCACAATCCTTTCTCCCTCCATTCTTCTCCAGGGATCTTGGGCACTCATGTACACATGCCTGGAATGATCTTCAAGCCACTGGGTCTAAGACTCAAATTGTGGTTGACCATGTGGGATTCCAGCAATGGAACCACTATGCCATCTGCTGGCTCCCGCTTCCTAAATTCTAACTGCCATCTGGGACTGTGCTAACATTCTATAACATTTTTTTTTCTTTAACTTGTGAGTACCTGGGGGAAATAAAAAAATCAGCACCTTATGATCCTATAGGGTTTTCAACTTTCATGTATTCTGAAATGCATTCCTAAAGTGCAGCACCTGTCTCTTGGTCCTTGTGTACCTACCCTTTTGCTGAAATAGCAAATCTGTTTGCTATAAAGCACCCTAGAAAGTGAGATAGATAAAAAGGAGGATGATGGGGCCAGCAGATGGCATAGTGATTACATCGCTGGACTCTCACATAGTCGACTGCAGTTTGAGTTCTGGACCCAGAGGCTTAAACTCATGCCAAGCCATGTGCATGTGTGTCCAATTCCCTAGAGGAGAATGGAGGAAAAGGGATTGCAGCGTGGCCATCCTCTGCAGGAGGTGATTTCTCTTTTTCTTTCTCTCTGACTCTCTGGTGAGCACATGCACACTATAGCAAAAATCTCTCTCAAAAAAAAAAAAAAAAAAAAAAGGATGGGAAATATAATGGGAAAGAAGAAAAGGTCAAATCTCTTTTTTTTTCTCTCTCTCTAATTTGCTTTCTTTCTTATGAAGGTTCTCAAAACCTACCACATCCCTCAACTAGTACTTTGACTTACAATGTAGTAACACTACCATGTGATCAGTAGAGGCTTACTAATGTATCATTATTTTTTGGTAGCAAAATGTTCTCATAGGTGAAAAAGATTCTTTATTGGAAATGTATATGATAGACATTTTAGGAAACAGAAATACTTTATTAAGACTATTAATTTTTATGAGGTTTTGGGTGGCTATATTTTGAACTAAAGTGAACTTGAATACACTCAAGTATAAAGCCTATTTTTACATATAGAGAAAAATAATACCCAGACAAGAAAAATGACTTGCTTCTAGCCTCAGACTCAATGACTTTTTAGGGTTAGGACCCAAAGTCACTATCATAATTGCAGGTCTTACTATTGGCCACCACAGTGGGCCTCAGTCACCTTGATTCTAAACACTAGAATAACTCAAAGTGAGGAGAAGTTAACATGTGGTTGCTAAGTGTAAAAACACAAACAAAAAAACTTGTCTTTTTTTACTACAAAAATTGAAAAAAGAAAATAATTTTTATCACAAACGAATAAAAAAGCATATTTGTGATAATTAATGATCTTTAAATGTAATATTTTCAACAGTAGAAAACATCGATGGTATTTTCCTTCCTTCTTTTCTTTTGTTTTCTCCCTTCCTTCTATTATTTTCTTTTTTCTCTGTGATATCACAGAATAGGGCTTGGAAGGCATCATGTTGTATCAATCGCCATCTTTTCTGTTCCATATTCCCCTCATCTGAGGCCTCAGCATCTGTTGATTGGCCAATGTCTTCTCTTCACTGTAGGTATAATAATATAAAGGAGTTGTGTGGCACCTTTGGGGAATTGGTCTTAAAAGAGTCCAAAATACTCTGTGTCTTATTGAATTAAACTGAAATGAATCTATGCTCTTCTAAACACTCTTAGAACCAAATGCAGAACTCACTTTTACTCATTTAAATAATATCAAGGAAAATACATTGGATGAAATTAAGTTTGAAAATACTTACATTAGGGACCAGCAGTTAGCGTAATGGCTATGACGTTGGACTCCCATGTTCGACTGTGGTTCGAATCCCGGACCTGGTGGCTTAAAACTCACGCCGGGCACGTGTGTGTTCGTACCCAATATCCCGAGAGGAGAATGGAGAAGGGATTGCAGTATGGCCATCCCCTCTGGGGTGGGGGGTGATTTCTCACTTTCTGTCTCTCTGTCTCTCTCTGTCTATCTGGCAAGCACATGCGCCCTATGGCAAAAATCTTTCCAAAAAATAAATAAAGAAATAAAATACATTAAAAATGCAGGTGTAGGGAGGGTAAAAAAAAAAAGCTTAAATTTGAGCCAGGTTTTGGTTTATTTCTTGAGTATCTTTGTAAAATATATGATGCTAATGATATCTATAAGAAGCCACTCACTAAGATGCTGCATGCTTCATATTTCTTTAACATTCTTAAGTCAATGTAGAATTTATCTCTTTCTGTTACACTGTATTGACTAATGGAGTTGAGGCTTTCAGGGTTACATAGATTTCTTTAGTGAATTCAGATAGACAAGGAGAGTCAGAGCCCTGAAAATGTTTCTTATACTATAAATCAGCCAGATGGTGGGAAGTGTACTTTGTATGAAAGTGATGTAAATGATGAAAGTGAGAATTAAAATAATCTAGCTACCTAAAATTTAAACAGTTTATTTCAAAAATATCAAGACCCACTCTCTGAAGTCATGCCATAATTTATAACAAAGTATTGCTAGTTTTTACATTATCTGTCATCTTGCTATTAGTCCTTCCATATTTAGAAACTTCAGAAATATTATGAATGCATTTACCTATGCACTCAAAAATAACAGTATTGCTATAGTATGTATTGATATGTCCTAGAAAATTGACATTCCTGTGCCAATCAATTCTCTCTATTTAAATGAAGAATTTCTTCTCAAGTTTCAAAAGTCAAGTCTATCCCTGGGAACCTGTCCTAATTCACCATAATTGGAACCGGATGCTTGTTCTCTATGATGTGAGATTCTCAGTGAAGGACTAAAAAGGAAGTCAAGAGATATTTTTCTTATTCTGTCAAACATACCTATTTCTTGCTTCAGTCTGAGACTTCTTAAAGAGAAGAACTGTTCCTTTTTATCCCCAGGGTCCCTCATGTTGATTATATTCAGTCACTAGTAAGGATATGTTGAATGCATGCATGGCTCTGATTTCAGTACATGTAGGTCATGTCTTGTCCAGAACACGTTGAGAATTCAAATTCGTCATATAATGAACATGAAATTATCTTTTTAAAAATAAAATGTAAAGAACCAGCAGATGGTGTAATGATTATGTCGCTGTATTCCCATGCATTCAACTGTGGTTTGAGTCCCAGATCTCACAGCTTAAAACTCACGCTGGGTGTGTGGGCACATGTGCCCAAAGATGGAGAATGGAGAAGGTTTGGTGGCATGGCCATACCCTATGGGGTTTGATTTCTTACTTTCTGTCTTTCTGAATCTCTCTGGTGAGCACACGCTTTATAGCAAAAGGTCTCTAAGAAACTAAAATAAAATAAAATTTAAGGACCAGCAGATGGCGTAGTAGTTATCTCACTGCACTCCCACATGACTGACCCGAGTTCCAGTCCCGGACCTCATGGCTTGAAACTCATGCTGGGTGCTTGTGTGTGCATGCCTAAGATCCTGGTAGGAGAATGGAGGAGAAGGGATGGTGGCATGATCATCTCCCCTGAGGGGTGATTTCTCACTTTCCCTCTCACTGCCTCTGTCTCTGTCTCCCTCTAGCAAGCACATGTGCCTGAAGGCCAAAAACCTTTTCAAAAAATAAATTTAAAAGAGTTTAATTTAAATAAAAACTAAACTTAAAAAATAAAAGTATCTTAACTAAAACTAAAATGTTTCAGGAGGAAAAATATTTTCATAGGGACTTCATAGTTTTTCTCCTTCAAGAATCCCAAATAACTAGTTTGAAACACACTAGATATAATGAGATAACTCCAAAGGAAAAACAGCTGGATATACAAACACAGGGAAAATATTCAGAGAAAACGATAAAGTTCTTGTGAAATGCTCTTAGTCTAGGCTTCTTAAACAAGAAGTCATACATAGACTGGGTGACTTAAACAACAGAAATTTATTTCTCACAGTCCTGGAGGCCAGCAAGTCTAAGGTGCTGGCATATTTGGATTGCAAATGGTGCCTCTGACTCTGTCTTCATGCAACAGAGAAAGCAAGAGAGAAGAAGAGAGACAGAAAGAATGATCTGGCTCCTCTTAACCTCATCTAATCAACTCCCAAAGGTTCTACCTCCCAATAACTTTGCATTGGGGAATAGAATTTCAATATATGAATCTTGGGGAATACAATCATTCAATTCATAATAGGGATATAAAAGAAGACATGAAGAATTAGAAGAATTCCTTCATCTAGAATAAGAAGGATCAATTTTGTAAATTATCATTCTTTACTAAATTTGCTGAAGTGAATGTAATTTCTATTTAATAAAACTTGTGTTCAATAGAACTGGAAAAGATATTGGAAGATATGTTCTTGACTCCACCTTAAAACGTTCTGCAGTTACGTTGACTTTATTGCAGTATAGTAAAGAACTCGACTATGAATCAAGAGAAGAGGGTAGAAGCTCCAAGAAAAGCATCTATGGGTATTTAGCACATGATTGATGCACCATTTAATGTCAATAAGCAACAAAATTAAATAAACAGAGAAATACATACAGACACATGAAAATAATTTTCAGTTCTTTACCTAGAAATAAATTTAGGACATTTGGAGGAGAGATACAGAGGCAGAGCATTGACAGGATGGGGAGGTGTGGTGTTATCTGTTGAAGATAATCTGATCAACTGCGCTAGGGAGAAATGTTCACATACTGAAATGTTCACTTCATAAGCTAAACAATGTCATTGAATGTATATAAAAATAAATTAATAAAAAAAGAGGATGAAATACATCTCAGACCATTCCAGATGAGAATATTATACATGTTGTCATCAATAGGTAATAAACCATTTCTGTGTCCCATCAAAAAAAAAAAATCTAGGTACTTGTAACTGAATGCCTGTCTTCTAGTTTATTCTGTTACTAATAACAGAAAATAACTGACTGTGTAATTTAGAAGAATATAGGTTTATTCATTCAGCCCACAGATTGTAGGCCCAAGGTCTAGTGGCCACAAGGTCTAGTGGCCATTCCTGTTGGTGAGTCCCAAAACCAAGCATGACGTCACCTCACGAGAAACCAGCAGTGTGTGTCTCTGTATGGTCATGTGTGTATTTCTTTTTCCACGTAAACCCACTAGGAGTCAGTCATAAGAGCTCCACTCTGATCACCTAATCACTCCCCAAAGTCCCACCTTGCAACATCATGAAGGTACTTTTCTCTTAATACTTTCTCAATACAACCAAGAATTTGGGATGTGTACTCAAACCATGACTGTATGGTCCAAGAACCTATAGGTCAACATCATCTAAATATGCAAAAGTTCAGGTCTGTCTTCAGATTATCTGTCTTAATTAGTTTGAGCTGCTTAAGATGTCACAGATTGAGTGGCTTAACCAATATATATTTGGGACCAGCAAATGGCATAATGGTTACATTGCTGGATTCTCATGTAGTTGACAGTGGTGTAAGTCTAAGACCTAGTAGCTTAAAACTCATGCCTGGTGTATGTGTGTGCATGTCTAACATTCTGAGAGGAGGTTGGAGAAGGGACCGTGGTGTGGCCATCCCCCCTGGGGGGTGATTTCTTGCTTTCTGTCTCTCTTTGGCTGGTGAGCACATACATCTTATAGCAAAAAGCTCTCCTTATATATGCATATATATAGTATATATGGCAAAGAGAGAGGAAGTTAGGTCTCTAGTGTCTCTTCTCATAATGGCACTAATCTCATTGTGAGAGGTTCATCCTCATTATGTAATTACCTCCTAAAGGCTCTTATGCCAAATACCACCATTTTGGGTATCAGGGATCACAAAAAATGTGAATTGGAGGGGTCCCAAAAAATATAGTCCACAGTACCATCTGAGTTAGAATCTGCATTTTAACATTTGCCTAGGTGATTAGGGTATATATTAGGTCATCAGGAAAGTCATGGTGTATTATTTTGTTTTTTTCATGTAAAAACATGTCATTACTTTTCCAGCAACCCAGTATCAACATTTGAGTAGCAATGTCCAAAATTATTTCTATGATGATGGAAATATATATTATCTGCACTGTCAAAAATAACAGCCACCATGGGACCAGCAGTTAGCATAATGGCTATATTTCTGGACTCCCATGTAGTCAACCACGGTTCGCGTCCTGGACCTAGTGCATGTGTGTGTGTGCCCAAGATCCCGAGAGGAGACTGGAGGAGAAGGGATTGCGGTGTGGCCATCCCCCCGGGGGAGTGATTTCTTGCTTTCTGTCTCTATGTCTCTGTCTGTCTGGCGAGCGCACGAGCCCTATAGCAAAAACCTCTCCAAAAAATAAAAAAAATTAAAAAATAACAGCCACCAGCCAAACATGACTATTTAGCACTTGAAGTGTGTTTAGCACAATTGAGAAATTACATTTTAAATTTTAATTTAATTTAACTTAAAATCTACATGTGAATAGTGGTCAGCATATCAAACAATGCAGATCTAGAGTTTTAAAATATTTTTTTTAGAGGTTTTTGCTATAGGGTGCGTGCACTTGCCATACAGACAGAGAGAGACAAAGAGACAGAAAGCAAGAAATCACCCCCCAGGAGGGATGGCCACACCACAATCCCTTCTTCTCCATTCTCCTCTCAGGATCTTGGACATGCACACACACACGCCCGGCGTGAGTTTAAGCCACCGGGTCCGGGACGCAAACAGCAGTCGACTACATGGGAGTCCAGTGACATAGCCATTATTCTAACTGCTGGTCCCAGAATTTTAAAATATTTTATATTAAAATAATTACCTTAGTGAAAGAAATTTTGATATGATCTTGGGGTGAAGATAACCCATCTAAAGACAACACCAAAACGTGAAATAAAGAAAATTGAATACATAAAAATAAATGCAAAATATTTAAATGGGGATAAATACAGTTAGCATTGAAATCAAAACCATAAAAGCATTTATAATATATTATATGTTGGCATCTAAGGAGTTGCATATTCCTATATTATTTAAAAAGTAGAAAAAATATTTTTTCCTTCTAGTTTTTGCTATAGGATTCATGCATTCATGAGAGAGAGACAGAGACAGAGAGAGAGGAAAGTGGGAAAGTAACAGAGGATGACACCACGTCCCTTCTGTTCTTGGGGTTCGGGGACACACACACACACATGCCTAAAGTGTTTTTCAAGTTTCTGGGTCTGAAACTCTAGCCAGGAGGTTGGCTATGTGGGATCCAGTCACCTTAAATACCATGCCACTGTCTGGCCCCCACATCTCTTATAAATTAGCAGTAAATTAATGTCAAGCACTAAATGAAGACAAAGAACAAGAATGGGTCATTTATAATATAAGAAATTGAAATGACAAATAAATACAGACAAAGGTGGCTAACCTTATTAGTAATATGGTGCAAATTAAATAACCACTGAGTCTTAATTTTTCTTAATAGCCAAACCTGGCATATATGTGGAAAAATAGATGGTTATATAAACGTATGCAATCCAAAACACAGGGAAATAAGACAGTGTTTTATTTTTTAAAATATATATTTATTTTATTTTATTATTTTTTGACCAGAGAGAGAAAGGGAAAGTGAGAAAGCAAGCTGCCAGGTCTAGGAAGTCAGCCACAGTCAGTCATGTGGGAGTTCAGCTCCTTAACCACAATGCCACCTACTGGATTGTTTTGTGATTTTAACGTGCACAGTTTTTGAAATCAAATTGTTCTAAGGACATCATCAGTGTGCAAAACTATACATTTGAGGTTATTCAAGGTTTAAGATAGAGAAAATTTAAACGTCCCCTGCATGTCCAACACTAGAATATTGAAAAATAAATTATTATGCAACTGTTAAAATTATGATATAAATCAATATTCACGTATATGAAAGTGGGTCCTGAAGGAAGATGAGAGCACTAGCTCTCAGGAGGCACTTCTAGGCTGGTGTACCACTTACCCTGTGGCCAAACTATGTGACAGTGGGCAAGACACAAACCTCTCTCTGCCTCAGTTTACTGATCTGAAAACTGACAATAACAGTAATAATACAAACTCACCCATTTATAATTATTATATGTGAGAGTCCATGTAAAAGCTATATCTAGTATTCATAAGTTTTAATAAATGCTACTGATCTTAGTAACAGGCATGATGATGGTAGCATGAAGCAGTGCTACGAAAGAACCAATATAAGCATTGCTTTGTCAAACTACTATTAGTTTATGTTATAGAATCCAGTAGTTATTTATCTTTCATTACCCTAGTAGAAATGCAAATTGTTTTAAGGTTTTTATCATAGGGTGCGTGTGCTTACTGGAGAGATTGTGAGATGGAAAGTGAGAAATCATCACCTGGGAGGATGGCCACACCGCAATCCCGTCTCCTCCTGTGATTTTAGGGCATGCACAAATGCATGCCTGGCATGAGTTTCAAGAAATTGTTTCAAGAAACCAGAGTTGGGACTCAAACCATGGTCGACCATGTGGGAGTCCAGCACCTTGACCACCATGCCACCTTTAGTCCCCAGAAATACTATTTTAAGTTAATTAATATTAACTAGGTATTAATTATGTTAATGTTGAAATGCTATTTTATCTTTGTCTTCTATGGTGTTGTATTCATATTTTTTTCCACTATTTCAATGACTTCTTCCTGGTCTCCTGCTGACTCTCTTCTGTTTGCATTCTAAATACTGGAATGCTCCACATCTTCTATTGGGCAATTTATCCATCTCCACCCATATTTTCTTCCTGATCCTCCAGTCTGAAAGGAAAATCAACCCAGTCACTCACTGTCACATCAGCCAGTAGGATTTCTTTGCAAATACTTATTACCATTTGATGTTACCTTGTTAACATAAACACACACACTGGAGCCTGTAGATGGTGTAGTGGTTATGTCGCTGGACTCCCACGTAACCAACTGTGGTTCAAGTATCAGACTCGGTGGCTTGAAAAATCACACTGGGTGCCCGTGCATATGTGCCCAAGATCCCAGGAGGAGAATGGAGGAGAAGGAATTGCAGTGTGGCCATGCCCCCTGGAGGGTGATTTCTCAGTTTTCTTCTCTCTCTCTCTCTCTCTGGAGCACACACCCTAAAGCAAAAGCCTCTTAAAAATAGGAAAATGCACACACACACACACACACACACACACACTACTGTTTTGTTTTATCTATTTCTTCTTCCAAGAATGCAAGTCCCCTAAGAATATGTACCTTGCATGTGCTTGTTCATCTTTTCATTCCAGTATATAGTTCACTGTCTTGCACATAGTAGGTGTTGACTAAAATTCATTAAATAACTGAATAATTAGGGCAAAACAAAATATAGCATGATACATACATTCATATAATATTACTCGAGCATAAACATATTCATAATAACAGTGATAGGAAACACATACATACATGAAACACATCAGTATTTCAAACACCACGTCAGTCCTTTGCATAAGCATTGTAACTCTTTTCATCTAGCAAATTAGAATATTGAGGCAAACTGAGTTTAAGCAATTTTTCTAATGTTATGCAACAATTATATGCACAGGGAACTATTTAGTACAGAAAAAAATAGCGTAATTGTGTTTATATCTGGGGTGGCATTTTCTACTTTTAAGAAAAGATATATGTGCTGTTGAGTTTTCTCTGTGTATATACTATATTATAATAATTGTACATGGCAATTTTGAAAATTAAAAATATAAAGTTTAATTTTCACAAAATTCCCCCTGAAAAGGGAGCCTTTGAAATCTTTAGGTTTCCATTTATTTTTAAAATGAAAAGACTAGATCAGGAGGATTTGTGAAATGGAAACGTTGCCAACACATTACTGCATTGGCAATATCATCACAAAGAGAAAAATTCCAAAGTAGGTGGGACTAGTAGGTGGTATGGTGTTTAAGGTGCTGGACTCCCACATGGCCAACTAAGGTTTGAGTCCTCAGCCTGGTGGCTTGAAAATCATGCTGAGTGCATATTCATGCATGCCCCAAAATCCTGAGAATAGAATGGAGGAGAAAGAATCGCATGGTCATCTCCCTGGGGGTTAATTTCTCACTTTCCCTCTCTCTGTATCTGTTTGTTTCTCTCTGTCAAGTGCACATGCCCTAAGATAAAAACCTAAAAATAAGAAAAAGAAAAACCTCAAAAGTAGGCAATGAGTGTCAGATAGGACTTCAGGGGAAGTTACGAAGAGAAAGGATTGCAGTTGGAGACACAACCTATCTAATGAAAAGAGTCACAACAGAGTTTATGAGATTATGCCCTTCCTGTTGGGGGCAGGTGGGTTTTCTGTGACTGCCTTTTGTGATACCTACCTGACTTGTCCTCTTTTCTAATTGTTTTCACATAAAATGCTAGATGTGCCTTGTCTGAATGGATATACCATGCACTTACTAAGCTCACACAGTTAATGAGTATTTGAAAATACCCATGGGTAATCAGAGAGAACAATGGATGAAACAAATGAAAGCTCCAGCCTGTGACACATTCTCCTTGGAGCCTCTCACCTTATTTCAGTCAGTCAGTTCAAATATAGTTATCTGATGGCAGTCATGAGACAGTGATCATTAAAGTAAGGCAGAAGGCAAACATGACAATCAGTAAAGATAATAAATTCAAGATTATTCTTCTTCAATGTTCCCATCTTCTAATTCTAGGTTGACTACGCATTACATTTAAGACATTTTTGGATAAAGTTTCAATTTAGTCATGCTATAGTTCTCTCTCCATGTGGCTGGCCTTCTTTCTGAGGTCAAATTTAAGTACAGAAATGGGGTCTTAAAGATAAACCAGCCTAACCCCTGCATTAAACAGATCAAGAAACTATACCCCAGAAGTTAAACAGCTCATCTAAGAACACAGAGCTGCCTTGGGACCAGCAGTTAGTGTAATGGCTATGTTGCTCGACTCCCATGTAGTCAACGGCGGCTCAAGTCCCAGACCCGGTGGCTTAAACTCACGCCGGGCGCGTGTGCATGTGTGCGTGCCCAAGATCCCGAGAGGAGAATGGTGGAGAAGGGATTGTGGTATGGCCATTTCCCCTGGGGAGTGATTTCTTGCTTTCTGTCTCTCTGTCTCTCTCTGTCTTTCTGGCGAGTACACACACCCTATAGCAAAAAAAAAAAAAAAAAAAAAAGGAAAAAAAAAAAAAAAAAATTTCAAAAGAAAGAAAGAAAGAAAGAAAGAAAGAAAGAAAGAAAGAAAGAAAGAAAGAAAGAAAGAAAGAAAGAAAGAAAGAAAGAAAGAACACAGAGCTGCTTCAGGTCTAGTGTTCTTTCCAGTGTGCAACACTATTTTCATTCAGACACTTTGTTTCAGCTCTTTTTTCATGGGGTTAAGGAGAAAGAAGAACCATATTTCAAAGGTAATTTAGGAGTAAAACAATTTTGTACAGAGAAGCAGGAAATTAAATATTCATTTGGACTTGTGAAGTAGTAGGCTGGCCTTAAATTGTGAAATAGTTTCATAGTTACTCCAGGAATCTCTTTTGACTCTCCCGACCCTAACTCCATTCTACACCCTCTGCTAAGTGCCTCATGCCAAGTCTTTGACTCCTGAAAATGACACATAAGAGGAAATCTGCTGTTAGTTTTTTCCTTCAAACCATCCTCTATTTGAGATTCTCGAGGGTGACTATCCTAGCTATTCCCCCCAACTTCCCTCCTAAATGTCCACCGCTAGTCATTGTCACACACCCAGTTGCACTGAAATGAGATTTACCTGGGCTTGCACCTCAGCTTCCGTCATCTTTAGCTATGTAATCCTAGCAATTACTTACCTTCTCTGCGGTTTGTTCAGCATTCTCATCAGGGAATTCGCAATCATACCTACCTTACAGAGTTATGATCATTGAATGAGTTAGTATTTACAATATGTGAGGATTAGTTACCATTTAATTACCTTTTATACCTATTTATTATACTTTATTAGCTTAACAACGCATTTGTGTACTTATTAATTAATTTATTGCTTTCTGTTATGATAAAATCCTCAAAGAACAGGAAACTTGGTTTTCTTTTTCAGTTTATATCACAAGCCTTCAGAAAATTTCTTGTCAATGTGAAGATCCTCCATAGCTTTTGTTAGATTCCTGACAGTCATTCACATTTCAGAGGGCACATTGGCATGTTCTCAGGCCCTTTTAATCTCAGTCTTATAACTACTGAGGTAAGAGAGTATTTCTTTTTTATTAGAGAGAGAGGGATTTTTTTTTTTTTTGCTTCATGCACTCATAAAGGGACAGAGAGACAGAAAGAGAGAAACCCCACATAGGAGGCTGCACTGGAATCCCTTCTCCATTCTCCTCTGAGGATCTTGGGCGTGCATGTGTACTTGGCTAGAGCGAGCTTTTTAAACTTCTAGGTCTAAGACTTGAACCATGGTCAAGTACATGGAAGTCCAATGACGTAACCGTTAGGCCAGCCATCTGCCGATCCCAAAAAGAGGGAATTTCTAACCCCTTTCCTCGAGTATTTGGAGCTTTAGTGTTAGGACCATGGAGGGCATTGTACACTCCTGGGCATCACCAAGTACTTCTCTACAGATCAGTGAAATATGAATGCTGAAAAGGCTTTTCCCCAAATGATCTTCCCATGTGAATCACCAGAGTTTCTGAAATTCTATTCTTTTTATTTATTTATTTATTTATTTTTACCAGAAGATTGCTAAAGGCCCACTCCAAGGCATATGTGTTCATGTACAAATGTACAAGTAAATTCTAAATTTTAGGTAATCAACTATTTAATAATTCATCTCATCCTGGAGCCAGCAGGTGGTGTGGAGATAAGGGCACTGTATCTCACATGGCCAGCTTCATGGTTCGAGTCCCAGACCCAGTAGCTTGAGAATCACACTAAATGTGTGTACATGCCTACCTACAATCCCAAGAGGAAAGTGAAGAAGCAGGGATTGCAGTATGGTTATCCTGCCCACCCCCAAGGGGGTGATTTCTCACTTTCCCTCTCTTTTTTTCCCTCTGTCTTTCTCTGGAAAGTACATGCACTCTATAGAAAAAAAAAAAAGTAATTATAAATAGGTCTCTGAGAACAAAAGCAAAATGTAGTTTTATATGTCCTTAATTATTCTGGCCACTGCTATGTTAATACCTAGACAGCAATGCTGACATAACGATAGAAATGGAACATGGGTGACACATCTAATTAATTTGTAGCTATGAAGACTATATTTTTCCAATTTCTTCAAATTTTATTTTTCTCCTTTTTGTATATGAGGTAAATGAATATGGAACAGAATGTCAAACAATCAAAGGATATACAGAAAGCCATGCCTTGGGAAATTAAATTTACCAGCTTTAGAGAAAAAGTTGAGGATGAAAGCAAATCAACTATTTCTAAGTTTAGATCACATTTTACCTCAAGTTTAGGGGAAAAGCAGCATATCTGAAGTAAGGGCAGAGAATCAGGCCAAGCACACATGATTACCAGAAATAAGAAAATGTGTAGAGCTGATCTGAGAAATGAAAAGAAAAAAAAAATACACCTCGAAGACACAGATGCCCAATGGCCACACAGTCCAGGGGCTATAATCAGTAGAAACTTAGTAAATATTACTTACTAAAAAATAAGAATAGAAAACGTAGACTCTTTGTTCTTCTCTTCCCTTCCTGCCTCTCTCTCTTTCCTTTTTCTTCTCCCTCCCTCCTACTCCTTCTCCTTAATCTTCCTCCTATGATTCCTGCAGGTCCTATGACCACTGAGTACAACTTCAGAAGGCTCACAAAGTAAGCAATGAATTAAGACAGATGTTCGTGAGTGAGTTGTACCTGGACAACTAGTGAGGAAGTTTTAAGATGAAGAGGGGCAATAATGCAGAGATCAGAAATGGGTATAGCCACACTCCATTTTCTTCACGCTTGGATTAGACTTTCGTATATACAGTCCAGAGACCTCTGTTGAGGTTGCATTTATAAACTGATGTTCGGATGAATCATTTTGATAAAGTGACTTGTGTTTCTATTCCCTGATAATGAACTAGGAGGTATAAATTACATTGTCTGCACAACACAATACAACCATATCAAAATTACAGAAATATTATTATAAGAAAATCAGATTGGGCCAGTTGTGGTGCTCAGTAGTAACACAATGCTCTGCAATGCTAACCCACACAGAAAGGTCCCATGTTCCTACCCCAAGGTCTCCTTGTAAACACTGGGCACATATGTGTGCTTCTGATCCTGGCAAGCTGAGGCTGGGAGTGGACCACGGTTTGGAGATCCTGCTGGGAGTATCTCTCTCTCTCCTTATCTCTCTTGGAAGAAATAAATTAACTTTAAAAATAATAATATTAAAAGAAAACCATGTTTCACTGAACCACACAAAGCAGATACATAAGAAGTTTATTTTTTCTATTGTCTATTGTATAAGAACATGAGGTCAGAGAAAATTGTGATTGTGCGGCCCTCAGTAACAGCATTTGGTTATCATCTAATATTCTGACTCCTAGTGTAGGGTTCCTTTCCCTTGGTGGACAGAGACTGAAGTAGATATGACCAGTTTCTAGCTCTTCAACTAGGAAATATGTTGAGCTCAGGTGTGTTCTGAGGTACATTCACCTAGGAAATTATATAGCTAGAAACATACTTCTGGGTGTATGTAACTGATATGAGGCAAAATAACTTTTATAAAACTCTTATTTCCCTGAATTCCTGCCTATTGACATAATAGCATACGGTTTTTTCAATTTTCTGACTGTTATAAACAAATCAGAACATAGAAAAATATCAAAGCATATCTTGAAAAATTCCAATTTTAGTGAACTCTTAAATATGTGTGTGTGTGTGTATGTATATATATGTATATGAAAATATAGACTCGAAGTAAATGCACCATCATAATTTTTTATATGTTTTATTTTAATTTCTTATATACATTCAATCATAAACATCACTTAGCTTATAAAGTGAATGTTCAAACATGAATACCTTTCTCACTAGTCCAGTTGGGGATACTATACATGTTATCATCAACAGATAGTAACCCATTTCTGTGTCCCATCTCATCATAATTTAAAATTCACCCGTTTTAATATTAGTGTAAAACTATAATATGATATGGGATTTGATAAAGGTTAATTTTCTGTAAACACTATTAATTTCATTTTATTAAATAGAATTAGAGTGGGGAATCCAGTATAGCAGGTATGCTGTAAAAATCCAGCATAATTACAATTAGTTCTTTGTACCATGTTTAGTTTGCATAAAGACTCAAATCAAAGACTTAAATCAATCAAAATATTTGGAGTACTATCCAATAAGATTACATATTTCATTCATTTTGAGAGAAAAGACACAAGAGATAGGATGCTGTAGCAAATTATAACAATGTTTAAGGTAACGAATGCACAGTCCCTCAGAATCCCTTATCATCTTAATGATCTTTAGCATCTCCTTTTTTTAAAGAGTTATTTGAGTTAACTTTATTTATTTATTTATTTTAATTTGACCAAAAGGGAGAGAGAGAGAGATAAAACAAGCCACCAGGTCCAGGACTTGAACCACGGGCAGCCATGTAGGATTCCCACACTCTTAACCACGATGCTGCCTGCTGGCTCCCAGCATCTCCTTTTTAAAAAATAAATAACTGCATAGTCCAGCCTCAGTGATGAAGACAGTGCTATGGTGAACTACAGTACTGGAAGCCACATGGCTGAGCATGGGTTTGGATCCCGAGTCAACGTGAAACCCATGCCAGTTGAACACACCCAAGATCCCTGTGGTTGGAGGACTAGGAGAAGAGGATTGCTATATGTCAAGACCCTGTCAGGATTTTTTTTTCTCTCTCTCTCTTTTTCTCTGTGTGAGTGTGTGTGAGGTGTGTGTGTGTGGTGTGTGGGGTGGGGTGGGGTGAGGTGTTGTGTGTTGCTCACAGAGAAAAATAAACTTTGATAAAAAAATAAAATGAAAGAGTTAGAGGCAGCCACATGGTCTAGTAGTTTAGGGAGTCAGATCCTACACAGCTGATTGGACAGATCAAGTCTCAGACCTGGCAACTGGAAAACCATACCAGGTGCATGTGTATACCTATTCCCAATCCTGATGGGATAGAGCACTGAAGGAAAAGGGATAACCGCATGACCATTCCCCATTCCCCAATAAAAGATGCTCCCTCTCCTTCTCTCTCTGTCTCTTTTTGATGAGTAAACACACCCTGTGACAGATCAAAAAAATAGCAAAGAAAATATGACAAGTGATGGCTAAATTTTTTAAAAAAAGAAAGAAATATAAAATCATCTTAAAAAATCTCTTAAAACTACTTAAAATATCTTGAGTTTGGCTGTTTTCCAGCTATTTTAATTATTGGTATGCTTTTAATGGAAATATTCTGCTGTAAGAAGTGCACTTACATTCTGATAGGTTACATCTTAAATCCATTGAAATATACAGTGTTCTCTTTCTTCTCAATTCCTAAAACCAACATTTATAACCAATAAATAATTTATATAATCTAAACAAGTACTTGACTGATAGGAAAAGTTTGCTGTCCCAATTAACCATGAATGAAAGATACACAAACCACTAGTGCTCAACTCCCAATTTAGAATCAAATTTGTGAACTTAGCTGCAATGAAGGTTTAAATAGTCCCCTTAATTAGGGTAGCCATGTGCCCACATACATTTTAAGCCATCTACCCAAAGAAGACCAGTATAAATATTAAAAGACAGCTAACATTCAACAATTACAGCAACAAAGATGTGATAACAATAAATCAGACACTGGAGTCAGACAGTGGCACAGGGGAAAAAGTTCATGCTCCAGGCAGCACCACATGGATTCATGGCTCAAGTTCCAGATCCACCCTGAGTACACTGGGCACATGGGTTCATGGCTCAAGTTCCAGATCCACCCTGAGTACACTGGGCACATGTTTGCCCATGATCTGGACTGGATAAAGGCTGGGGATAAACTATATTATCAAGACCCCACTGGGGTGCTGTCTCTCTCCTGCTCTCTCTTGAAAATAAATAATAATAAAATTTAAGAAAAAAAGAATAATACAAACATTGATATATCAATCTAAGTGGAGCAGAAACCAAGTGGGACCAAAAGTAGGTACTTTCTAAAAGAAGAAAGGGAATTCTAGAAGGCATACTTAAAAGAAGTTACCTTGTTCCTGCAAAGAAAGCTTTTACTTTCCAATTGTTTTTCATACCATAAGCAGCTGGCTAATAAAATTAAGAACAAACTTGTTTTAATTTTGGTTTCTTCCATGGTAATACAGTAGTTTTATTTAAAAGGTTAATGAGTGGGTTCATCAGAGAACCCAACAACTTGTTTGCCTTCAGAGACAATATTGCTTCTTTAATAACAATACCTGAATTTTTAAAAGGCTTCTGATTACAGGATTACAAATCATGTGCTGGATCTTGCCAGTTGAATATCTACTCACTAGGTGAAAAATAGGACATTAGAAACACAGAGTAATTTTCTGCTGCAAATGCTAATGGTACTCCAATGAAGCTGAACCAACTGCCTTGTTCAAAGCACCCACTTAAACCTGGGAGCCCTGAGCCATTTAGCAGTGCCTGACCCAATCCTGTTCCATTACTCCCTTCTTTTCAAATGAAAAGCAGAAGCACTGAGTCCTCTTTCAGATTCCCAAATCAGGTGCACCCCCAAGATATTCGTCCACATAAGAACATCCCAGTAGTGACACCTGGCATATTCCTTAACAGAAATGTTTATTAACATAACATCATGCATATTTTTCAGTTTTCTCTGTTATAAGCAAATCAGAAGGAAAACAGAAAAATATCAAAGCATACCTTGAAAAAAAATCCAATTTTACTGAACTCTTAAATGCAATGTGTTTGCATATATGCATACATATAAATACACATAGATATGTGTATATGTGTGTATGTGTATATACACACTCAAAGTAAATGTGCCATCATAATTTAAATTCTACCTGCTTTATTAGTAATATAATTTAGGTGGTATGACCACCTAAATATCTTTCACATTTTAAATCTGATGAGTAATCCTTTGTATTACCTCCTGCCAAAATATCTATTGTATATTTTAACAGAAAGAGGATGACTGCCACATAGCTAAATTGGAAACATGGGTATTTTTAGTGCGTGGTGGAAAGACTTATATAAAGAGCAACTCTATTCACCCTGTTGGGATCGTCTTATGTAAAAGGCCTGGCACGAGTGTAAGGTATTATTATGACTATAAAAGCTCCTCACTCTGTAATCATAGGAAAGGCAGTATTATGGAGAAATACCATGCAGTTGCATGGCAACTGAATCCTCGTGGAGTTAGTTACCACGCAGAGGAGTTATTATGAGGCTTCACAGAAGCCCAGCCAAAAGAGTGCCCAGACCACAAGCAGGTAAACACATCCACCTGTTGCCTACAGACACTTTCTCCTCCATTGTGGTAATTGAATGGAAGTGAAGAGGAAGATGTGGTTTTACTTCCCTGTGCTCAGCCTGAAAACCAGTTAAGGCGGTTTTGTTTGACAAATTTTCTATCACCTTCCTTCATTGTGAGAGAATGGAAAAGCATGCCCATCACAGAGTGTCAATGACAATGGGAAATACACTCAACAGCTTGTGTCCAAACCAGTTGATTCTGGAAATATAAAATGTGCTTTATTAACCTCTAAAATGGGTGCAATATCTCAACATTTTCTCTCATTAAAAACTAAACATGCAGGTGATTTATACTGGGTAGCGGTTTTTTGCCTGCCGGCATCTTTTCTTGCTTTTTTGCAGTAAGCAATTTGACCTTCTTTTGAGAACTACTCTCCCTGCTGTCATTCCATGTGGTTAAGGTGATGCTGAATCTAAGCTGCTACAGTGATGGGCAAGGTGATTCTGATCCAGCCAACCAGTAGTCTTCATCTGCTGGTTCCACACCTATAAATTCAGTCCACCACAGATGAAAATATTAAAACGACGTGAACTAAAAGTACAATAAAAATAATATAAACAAAATCTGGTACAGCAATGATTTACATAGCATTTCCATTGTATGCTATATTGTCAGTGGAGATAGTTTAAATATGCAAGTGGATATGATTAGGTTACATGCTAATACTGCCTACCTCATTCCATATGCCCCACTGGAGCATCCACAGATTTTAGTATCATGGGGGTTCTGAAGCTGCAGGTTTTGGACTTTACCACAGCAGATTGGTTCCAGGACACCTCCCCAGACCCCTGCAGATGACAAAATCTCTGAACACTCAAGTCCCTTATGTAAAGGATGTAGTATTTGAAATATCCTGTGCAGATACTCCTGTATACTTTAAGTCATCTCAAGATTACTTACAATACCTAACACAATGTAAATATATGTAAATAGTCATTATACTGCATTTTTGTTTGTATTATATTTTTTCACTGTGTTATGATTTTTCATTTTTTCCTAAATATTTTCAGTTTGTGGTTGGTTGAATCCATGGGTGTAGAACCCACCCATACAAAGTGCTGACAGAATTTCGTCTCCCTGGTAACACTGAGATTGGCTCAGGGCTGGGCACATGACAGACTTAAAATGACACTACTCAGGAACTCTGCTGGAACTTTTAGGAAAAGATTACTGTCTTTCTTGGGCTGCCTTGGCCTGCTGGAGGGTCACCCGCTGGGGGGTTACTGGTGGCCCCTTTGCCTCCTATAAACATAGCTTACCCAAATGAAGTCCGCAGAGAGGAATAAAACACACAGGAGATAGACTGCAAATGGAATCATTTGGAACACCTAGATCCAGCCAGAACAAAAATCCCATCCCTAACTTTGTCATTGGACAACTTTTTACTATTTAAACTTACAATCATTTGGGGTCAGCTGGTGGCATAGTGGTTAAGAGAACTGGACCCCGCATGGCCAGCTGTGTGGACATGGTGGCTTGATAGATACGCCAGTCACATGTGCATATATACCCAAAATCCTGAGAAGAGAATGGAAGAAAATGGATTGTGGCATGGTAATCCCCCTGGAGGATACTTTCTCTCTCTCTCTCTCTCTCTCTCTCTCTCTCTCTCTCTCTCTCTCTCTCTCTCTCTCTCTCTCTCTCTCTCATTCCCTCTCTCTGTCACTCTCAGGCCAGCATACATGTCCTATAGCAAACAACAACAACAAAATTAAACTGGTTTTAATTAGTATTCTGCCACTTTAATTTTTTAGTTTGCTATAGGGTGTGTTCTCTCACAAGAGAGAGATAAAACAAGAGAGAGAGAGAGAGAGAGAGAAAGTGAGAAATCCCTCCCTTACCACCAGAGGAGATGGCCACCATGCTGCAACCCCTTCTCCACCAAAGTCCTCTTAGGACTTCAGGCATGCACTTACACATGTGCAGTGTGATTTTCAAGCCAGCAGTTTTGGGATCCAGCCACCTTAACCTCTTCACCATCTGTTGGCCTGAATTCTGCCATTTTCATTAAAAAAATTCATTTCCAAGATTCTGTGTGAACCTGATCTTTGGGATCTATTTCTGCTCTCTACCACTAGTTAGCTGTGTGACCTGGGGTAAGTTACATGCCTTCCCTGAGCTGCAGTTTCCTTGTTTTTAAAATAAGCATAATAATAGTATTTTAACCATAGATTTGCTAGTGTTAAAAGAGCCCATGTGAACAGTACACCCAAGAGCCTGGAATCAAAGATGACCTCAGAAAACCGCATTCACTATTTGTGAACGGTCTGTCATTGTTTCTATATGACATGAGTGGTGTATACGGGTATGCAGAGAGCATGACACATTCAGGGATACCTTCAGTCACTCCTATTTGACTTTCTGAGCCACTTATTCTAGAGCTTCTTTAAACTCAAAACACACTAGTTGGACTTTAATAGCTTCAGAACAATTTCTCATACAAACCTCTTTGGACAATATTATAGAGGGCAGTGTAGGCTATGACTAGCCCTGGGACCTGTAGATTTGCATCTTTGTTCTAAGCCTGGGTTAATCCAGCCCTAACTCTTTCTTGTTTCCTTGAAAGTTCATCCCTCTCTTCTCTTCTGTCCGAGATAACTAATATAACCTTGGACCTTCAAAGTCATTTGTGCGCACATAGAGCTTTTTGCTCTGCAATGTTAAATTTCCCTGGAATAATAAAACACTAGAAACAGGAAACATGCTTGGAAAGAGAATGAGATAAAAGGAAAAAATACAGAAAGCATAAGACACACACTAATAACCTCAATACATTGTCCCTACAAAATAGTTAATATTCATTGAGTTATCTCAACAGCCCCTATGCTAAGCAGATGTTCCCACACTTCCTCAATTCATGAAGCCTTTCTTATCTCAGTTTATCTTTCATGGCACCTATAAGCCAAAATAAATACTGAGCAGTTCCATTTAATGGCTAGGTCCAAACACTTAGCTATTTATATCAAACGACTTAATAGTAATTTAAATATATGATAAAGAAATTTTGAACAAATACCCTTTTATACTAAAATATCCACAACTGCTTTCTAAAATGTCACATGTGAATATTGAGTATCCCACATCAACTTCTCTAAACTTAAATGCAGTTAGGTGAACCTATCAACTCAGAAGAAAGCAAAATGTTTAAATTGGGAAAACGAAGCATAGTTTAAAAAATTCAGTAATGTTTTACTCAAAAGTCATAAAATTTTATTTTGTCAGTTTAGTCTTATGTTCATATTCTCTTCTGTTGAATATGCAGTGTTGCTGTGGTCCAATTTTTCCATTTAAATCCTGGAAGTTAGCATTCAATGTTGTTATTGATATTTCTTGTCCCTAGCATTAAATTGGTCATTTTCCTGGTTGCCTTTTGTTCTCTTATTTTCTGTATGTGTCTTTAGTATTCCTGGTAGAGGACTCCTTTCAGAACTTCTTGAAGAGTGAGTCTGCTACTGGCAAATTCTTTCAGGTCTTGGTTATCTGAGAATGTTTGTATTCTTTCTTTCCATATGAAAGATAATCTTGCTGGGTATAGTATTCTTGGTTGAAACTGTTTTTCATTTAACACTTTGAATATGTGTTTCCATTCTTTGCTTGCTTGCATTGTTTCTGATGAGAGGTCTGAGGTTAGCCTAATGCTGATATCCTTTATTAGTAACCTGACCTTTCTCTCTTGCCAATTTTAGTATCTTGCCTTTGTCTGTAGATTTGAACAGTCTGGCTATTATGTGTCTTAGAGAAAAGATCTTCTTGAGTTGATTCTATTAGGGGTCCTTTGTATTTCCTGGGTCTGGATATTTGAATGCCTATTTAGACTTGGCAAGTTTTCTTCAAAGATTTCATGGGATAGATTATCAATGTCCTTATTAGTTTCCTCACCTTCTGGGTTACCGATTATCCAGATGTTCAGGCGCGTAATGCTGTCTAGTATTTCTCATATAGTAGTCTCATTTTGGGGGGTTATTTTCTCAGGGTTTTTTTTTTTTTGGTTGTTTTTACTACATCAGAGGTTTTGGTTTCAACATTCAAGATTCCATTTTCTGCATGGACTAATCTGTTTTTAATACTTTCGAGGGAGGTTTTGATTTCCTGAATGGCAGTCTTCATCTCTAATAGCTCTATTTGATTCTTTTTTATGGTATGTATTTCCTCTTTCAGATCATGCAAGAACTTCAACACCTCCTGGAACTCATTGTCTCTTTTCTCCTGCACCTTCTGGAGTACATAATCTCTGAGCTCTTGGATCTCATTTGATTTTGTCACTATGAACATTCTGAAGTGTCCTATACTTTATCTTCTGAATTTAAACAGTTTACTTTCTTAATTGTTGATAGGTTCAGCAATATGTTAAAATATTTTTCTTGTTTGTTTTTTTAAATGGAAACATAAACTTTTCTTCCTTCCTGATCCCTCTGTAATTGGAAAATATATGGGAATATTCTTATTTTGTGGCAGAAGGGTTATTTGCATAAGTTGAATAATGCTTGTTGCATTGAATCAGAAATTGGAAATACTCATTATTGGACAGGACTTTGACTGGAATGTCATATCTGGAGATCAGTCAGAAAACTGTGGAACTAAGGTGGATCTCAAGTAAACCAACAGAAGCTCTTAGAAAGATGGTCTGGTCCCATAAATAGTTCTGCCTGGCAGAGAGGATTAGAGAAGATATATGAAAGAACTTATAACATAAAATAACCTGGACTTTTCCAGCCCAGCATTGTAATCAGTAGAGATGGAAAAAGAGCAACACACCAGAGGATTATCTTGAGAAAGACTTTGAAGGAAGAAAAAGAGACTGATCTTTGCTAGCAGATGGTATATCACAGAATACTTGGGCAGGGCTGAATTGAGCAGGATTATGTGTGACTAGTGTGCTGGGCATTTGTTTTCCAACAATTTGAGTAGGTGAAATGTAAATATTTTCTCAAAAATATTTAAAACCATACTGTATCTGCTGTTATAGAGTCATAAACCAATTATGAGAAATATTTTGAACATTATTTTTAAAATTCAGTATTTTAAAATTTTGAAAATTGTTTATTAACTGTCAAAAACTGGAGTATGAGCAAAAACATTTTTTGATATGTAAAGTAAATGTGGAAAAATGTAAATAATTAATTAATTAATTTTAAAAATAAATAAATGCAGTTTCGGCATTGATAACCTCATTGCCTGTCACTCGCTGAGTTTTGCGTGACATTTGCTTTTTATCACCCAAATCCAGCTTCATTAAAATATGACATTATATTACCAAGAAATGTAGTCCAATTTCACGTGGCAACTAGGAAGCTACTAGTTTGTGTGACGTCAGTTTCTCCTAAAAACTCAAAATATTCCTCCGATGTGTTTGCTAGCGCACTCAGGGCACGTTGGTGCAGTTTGGGAACCAGGATGCTAAACTAGTTCCAAGTGTTACCTTATGTCATCCATGCAGCAATTCTGTGAGGACAGGGACAATATCATTGAAAACTGAAGAAATTAAAATTTTATACTTATAACATGTTTAAAGTTTTAGCTAGAGGGCCAGATGGTAGTACAGTTGTAAAATGTGACACTCAGTGAGGCAAACTCACATGGAAGGTCACTGGTTCAAACAGAGACCTCCCTGAATACACAGAGTACACACATGCCCATGTTCCAGGGCCCGCTGAGCGCTGGGGCTGCATGGTGGCATCAGGACCCTGTGGTGAGTACTCTCTCTCTTCTTATCTTTCTTCTTTACCTCTCTCTCTCTTGCTCATAGAAGAACAAAGGAAAAAGAACTTTAAAAATTTTTATCTTGAAGGGACCAGCAGTTAGTGTAATGGCTATGTCACTGGATTCCCATGTAGTTGACCGCAGTTCGTGTCCTGGACCCGGTGGCTTAAAACTCATGTGTGTGCGTGCGTGCCCAAGATCCCAAGAGGAAAATGGAGGAGAAGGGATTGCGGCATGGCAATCCACCCTGGGGGGTGATTCCTCTCTTTCTGTCTCTCTGTCTCTCTCTGTCTGTCTGGCAAGTGCACGCGCCCTATAGCAAAAACCTCTCCCCCCCCAAAAAAAAAAAAATTAGCTTGAACAGGGGAAGACAGGTATTTGAATCCAGGACTTAGAGTCCCTGCCTTAGCTCACTACTCTCTGAAGATCAAAGTAGGGGGAAATGTATTCATAATTTACATGGTTTTGTTGATTTCATTCCTGAGTCTATTCAACCCTTCATAACTTTTTTTTTTTTTTTGAGAGGATTTTGCTATAGGGCACGTGCGCTCCCCAGAAAGACAAAGAGAGACAGAAAGCAAGAAATCACCCCCCCCTCAGGGGGGATGGCCACGCTACAATCCCTTCTCCTACATTTTCCTCTCGGGATCTTGGGCACGCGTGCACACATGTCCGGCGTGAGTTTAAGCCACTGTGTCCGGGCCTCAAACTGTGGTCGACCACATGGGAGTTCAGCGACATAGCCATTACGCTAACTGCTGGTCCCAACCCTTCATAACTTTCTTAATGAACAATAACATTGTGCTCACTGCTGAGCTTGGGGCTGGGAATCCAGAGTGAGTGTGACCTCAGAAAGCAGAGAGAACAAATAAGAATGGTGGCACGTCAGGGTGCTTTCACAGGATTATCTCTGGGGTACACTCTGGTGGGGTAACTAGAGCTATACGGGGTGATCATAAAAAGCGCCCTGGAGTATCTGAAGTCTGAGGAAAACTTAGATGATAAAGGTAACAAAGTACCACCATGCTGAGTGTTCTAGGACGCCATTTCTGGTAGAAGCAGTAATATTCGAAGGACAAAGCTGCACAAGATTCCAGGCTGTCTCTCAGGAGGATAGCATAGGCAGTTAGGGTGGCAGGAAGAGTGAGGTATATCTAGAACATGGGCCTGAAGAGGAAGGGAGAGGTCAGATTGGTGGCATTTTCCTGGGAATATAGCCAAAGAGTGACAACGATGCCCAAAAAAACTTTTTAAAAATTATTTTATTTAACTTTATTTATTTATTTATTTTAATATGGTCAGAGAGGGACTGAGTGAGAGAGAGGGAAAGCAAGCCACCAGGTCTGGAACTCAGACCACGGTTGCCACAGTCAGCCATGTGGGAGTACAACACTCTTAACCTCCACGCCACCTGCCGGCCACACCCAAAAACTTTTTAATAAATGGCTCCTTTGACCATTGGAGAACCCATCATGGAGTTTCAAAATGAACATAAGCATTGAAAAAGCTTTGGAGATGTCTGCTGTTAAATAAATAAATAAATAAATAAATCAAGGACAATTGCAGGAAAAAACTCTTGGTTAATTGAGTGTTTAAATTCTTTAGAAATGGTGCTGTCTAGGAACCATTGCTGCAGGCAATAGGGAATTGGGCTGTTCACTCACCTCTAACGGTCACCCTTCCTTACATCATTTTAGATCAATTTATTTTTCTTGAAAAGCAAAGGCACATGCTAACTTAGCTGGCTCCTTTATTTTGGAAGCTGCAGAGAGATGATGGGTTGATGTAAGGACTGTGCTTTTAAGCTAGAAGGTCCCATGATCACGCTGTACAGTCCAAGGATGCAGGTAGCTGCCAGTTTAGGTAAAGCAATGAGTTTGCAACCTGAGCAGCTCCGATTCTGTTCTGAACAAAAGCCCTTGTGACTTCAGTTACAAGTACTATCACAGAAGCCAGCTCCTGTAGACAGGGCAGAGCTGAAATAAATATGCCCAAATCTCCTTCAAGGGGAGAGCAAGGTTGTCTCCACTCAGGATTGAATTGGCTCTCTTACAATTCAAACATACCATAAAAATACTTAATGATGCATTTTCACAAGCCTTGCCCATCAAAATCCCTGGTGCTTGATCTCACAATTGCAAAGCTAATGGATCAGAGTTGGGAGAACGATTTATGGCCAAATTAATGGGGGAATGGTCTTATACCAATAATGGCTATAATATATTGTGCATTTATAACGTGCCAAGACCTGTATGAAATATTTGATGTGTGCCTGCTAAAATCTCAAACAACCCTGTAGAGTAGATATGAATGGCCAGTTTCACAGACCAGGAACTGAATGGTAAAGCTTCACACTCTTTTGTAAGTAGCAGAACCAGGAAGGGAATCAAATATGGATAAGTCAAACAAGGCTTGAACTACGTTTTCTATTTTTTTTTTTTTTTTGAGAGAGAGATTTTTCGCTATAGGGCGCATGCACTCGCCAGACAGACAGAGAGAGACATAGACAGAAAGTGAGAAATCACCCCCAAGGAAGGATGGTCACGCCACAATCCCTTCTCCTCCATTCTCCTCTCAGGAACTTGGGCACACACTCACACGCGCCCAGCGTGAGTTTTAAGCCACTGGGTCCGGGACATGAACCGCGGTCGACTACGTGGGAGTCCAGCGACATAGCCATTACGCTAACTGCTGGTTCCCCACCTTTTCTATTTCTTAAATAAACATAACAATAAAACTACTTTCAAAACATTTATGCAGGGGCCAGCAGATGCCATAATGATTACATCACCGGACTCCCACATAGCCAACCATGGTTCGAGTCCTGGATCCGGTGGCTTGAAACTCACACCAAGTGTGTGTGTGTGTGCATGTCCAAGATCCCGGGAGAAGAAGGGATTGTGGCATGGCCATCTGCTCTAAGGGGGTGGTTTCTCACTTTTCCTTTTACTGTCTCTGTCTCTTTCTCTAGTGAGCACATGTGCCCTAAGGCAAAGACCTCCTAAAAAAAATTGTGCTTTTGTTTGTGACATGATACCAAGAGATTTCAGAATTTAGATTCCAAAGAAACTTTGATTTTTGAAGCTGTTTCAAGCATGCGGGATTTCTATCTCAGCTGCCAGCACTTGGGAGAGAAGAGGCTGTCTGATCCTTCTCACGTGGTTTCCTGACAAACTCTGGGAAGTGATCCAGCTATGGTGGATGTGACTGGGAGACTTGCATGTCATTGATCTTCTCATCAGAGGTTTTAGACACCTGATTTCACTAACGTGCTCCACGACACCCGCGTTTGAAAGATTCCTGGCTTCTGTGAAAAGTGAAAGGATATTTAGCAAGCAGTTCTAATCTGTATTTCTTCACCAAACTCTCTGATTACCAGTGCATAAGAGGAAAAGAAGCATAGTCTCCAAGTGAAGATTATGCATTTTAAACTTTTGATTATTATTTTGCAGGAGCGCTAGAAAAAACTAATGAAATCTCTTTATTATGCCACTCATAGGTGGGCTATGTTAAAGGTCTATCAGTGTTTTCATTAACCCTTTTTCCCTAACACCCATTGACAGCTATGTTCTTCCTAATTAATGTAAAACATCACTCCACTGAATTTGTAGAGCACAGCAAAATCTTCTCCAAAAGGCTAAAATTAGAAAAGCATCAAACTACCAAGTGAAGCATGGCATAGTACATTCTCATAAGTATCAAGATATTTATATGATTAATATTACATGATTAAGATATGTGAGGCAGGTATGAATCAAATGCAGGTAAATCTAGCTCTGTTTAATAACTGCATTTAATTATGAAATATTTCCCTGACTCTGAATGGCATCCACCTGTCATGACTGGATTATTGTTCAGCAACATTCAATCCCCAAATTTGCTTTGAGGTAGACTACTTTCTTACCCCAGTGTCTTTGGAGTTGGCTCATTCAGCCTTGGGCAGTGAGCAGATATAAGCAGAGACTTCAGCTTGCATATGTGGTTTGGCTTGTCCCCTTGCACTCCTAAGATGACCATAAGAAAAGCAAACCCTGGGACCAGCAGTTAGTGTAACGGCTATGTCGCTGGACTCCCATGTGGTCGACGGCGGTTTGCGTCCCAGACCCGGTGGCTTAAAACTCATGCCAGGCGCATGTGCGTGCATGCCCAAGATCCCGAGAGGAGACTGGAGAAGAAGAGATTGCGGCATGGCCATCCCCCCTGGGGGGGGGGTGATTTCTTGCTTTCTATCTCTCTATCTCTCTCTGTCTGGCGAGTGCAGGTGCCCTATAGCAAAAACCTCTCCAAAAAAAAAAAAAAAAAGAAAAAGAAAAAAAAAAAAAAAAAA
>NW_006159557.1:1641740-1662576 GCF_000334495.1 Tupaia belangeri chinensis | reverse complement strand
CTCCAAAAAAAAAAAAAAAAAAAAAAAAAAAAAAAAAAAAAGAAAAGCAAACCCTGGTAGATCTTGCCTCTTCTCACATGGGGCAGAATCAACCTAAACAAGCCCAATTGAGGTGCATTCTTTTGGAACAGTTTCTTTCATGATGACTCACAGATTCATGAGCAAGAAAAATAGAAGCAGAGTGTTGCATATTGGCATAGTTTGTTATGCAGAATTATTATAGCCTAACCCTCCACCTCAATCCACCTCCATGTGTGTTTAATGAAAATTTATTCTAGATGACTCTGGCCACTGGACAGCAATTTTGGAGGTCAGATTAAGTTATTCTCCATGTCTCTAGCCAATATAATATGCTCACTATAGACCTTCATCTCCATTGGTGAAAATTTCTCTCCTCCTGATTGTATTGTCTAATTTTTAATTATGCATACTTGCATGGGACCCCCCCCATTCAGCGGGTAAAAGAAGGACCGGATCATTACTCATGTGATTATCAGCCTACCATGGAAGAGAGGATTCACATTTGGTTCCATGTAGCTATTCTTGGTCTGCTTCCACTGGAGTCTCTATGGCTCTGTTCTCTGATATTGCTGGTCCAGTTACTGATGTCTTAGTGGTGGCTCTCTCAGTGTTATATTGTTCATGTCTATATTTTGATAGAGGAGAAGCTCTAAGGTACCCAATAGGCTTCTGTACAGCATCCCATTCTTACATAGATGAGCCTATGGAGACCTGACCAGTTGTCCTAAGTCTGCCTCACAGAATCTGCTGAGGAGTCTTCATCAACCTCCTTGGGGAAATGATAAAATATAACATGCTCCCAAAAAATATGTATAATCTACCTCCATGCCCACTGGGACTATCTCTAGAAATTAATCTTTATCCTCTTTTGTCTTGCCACTGTACACATCTCTTTGTCCTTCCCACGTTCAAAGAAGAACTTTTTCTAAGATTTTTGACATGATCTCTCTGTCAGATTTGCCAGATTTCCCCAAATTCATTCTTTTCTCTTTGCTATCACAGGTAAGAACTTTAAACAAGAAAGATTCCAGCTGGGTTAATGCAGGAAAAAGAAAAATTTACTCACTGTCAAGGCAAAGATCAAAAAATTAAGTCTCTTTCTTTGTAACTTGGTATGAATCTGGGAAATCAGGTATAGGATATAAATGTTAAGATATAGAGAAGATTTCAAGTTACCTGTTGGTGAATTTAATGTTTATGTTCTCAGTTGTTTTTGTGCATTAGAAAATCAAAGAAGCAGAAGAGAAAAAGCAGAAATCAATATCTTTTTTCATTTCATTTTGTCCAGTTGCCTGCCCATGTTAGCTTAGAACTCAGAATCCTCTTGCCTCCATGTCCTGAGAGGCGGGGACTGTAGGCATACACTTGTGTTCCAGAAGAAATCAATACCTTAGATTTCAAGTTATTGTTACTATATTTTACATATCAAGGTGCTGATATAATTTTTATTTTTAATAATTATTTATTTAATTTTATTTATTATTATTATTATTTTAATTTACTATAGGGCATGTGTACTCACCAGATACAGAGAAAGAGAAAGGGAAAGTGAGAAAGCAAGTCGCCAGGTTTGGTACCCAAACCACGGTCAGCAATGTGGGGGTCCAGTGCCTTAAACACCAAGCCACGTGTTTTATTTTAAGCAAATGAATCAAGAGAATAAATTTTACTGATAGTTTAGATTTGGAAGTTTGTATGATCTGCAGAAAGTAAGCTCCATGAGAACAGGGACTTGATTTTGCTCACTGTTAGTAACAAAAGAATGCCATGTGCTTAGAAACAATTACTTGCATGAGTTGATATCAGTAAGAATAAAAGCTGTATCACTCATTTAATTCTGCCTCAGAAAAATCCGACAAATTTAAGATGAACTTGAGAAAAATAGCCTGGATATTCTTTTTGTTTTCTCCCTCTCAATTTTTTAATCCCGCTAGGTAAAGGCTCTTTCCTTTATTAGGAAAATGTAAAACATCATACATATATATGTCTAGTTCTTTGTTATTTAAATCTCTACATTATTTTCATTTAACTTAATTGTAAGCATCATTAAAAACTAACATGCTCATCACATTTAACAGTTTTTATTCATTAAAAGTAAATAACTCATTTTCAGTAACAAAATTCACAAGGTCCTTTTTTCTTAATGAAGAAAACTCAGGCCAGCTGGTAATGGTAGTTAAAGCAGCTTGATGCCACATGGCTGACTGCACAGTTTGAGTTCAAACCCAGTGGTTTGAAAAACACCAAGAGCGTGTGCATGGGTGTGCATAAATACCAAGAAGAGAAGACTTCTCCATGGAGGAGAAGTCATTACAATGTGGCCATCCCCTCTGTGGGTGATTTCTCACTTTTTTTTTCTCTTTCTCTTTGTCTCTCTCCAGCAAGTACATGCATCCTGTAACAAATTTAGAATGAAAGAAGAAAGAGAAAGAAAGAAAAAGGAAGAGGAAGGAAAAAAGCAGATCTATTTTGGAATAATGTAGTTGTTGTTTTCATAAAATACTTTCTCAAAATAATCACTTGACATTATTTAGAACCACAGTCCCTTGACAACTTGTATAACAACTTAACTTTTACATAAGAATCAGGTTGTACAAAGTTTTGGTTAATTTCCAAGAGAGATATTAGAAGTCCAAATCTTCTGAGAAACAGTTGAAAAGGCAATTTTATGGATATAAACTCCCATTATTGATTACAGACACTCCAGGAGAAAAACATTCATTTGAGCAATTAAATTGAAAACACAAAATCTACTGCGCTCTTTTTTTGTTGTTTCATTTCTATCTCTACCCTCCCCAGCTCCAAAGATTACAGAGACACTCTGGAGGGATGAAGGAACTCAAACCTCCTTTCTACTTCTTTTTTTCAGTCTCCTCTCACATAGTAACCTAAGATCTCGTTTCAGAAGAGAAATGTATTCCAGCCATCAACCAAAGTAAGTTTGGTGGGTAAGACACATTGTTGACCACTTTCACAGAACAAGAACTGTCTTCCTTTTCTCCTAAGATGTTGAGATACACAGCCTCACTCATATCACACCTGCTAATTTGGAGTAGGCACTCGAGAGTATATCTTTCCCAGAACATTGCTTAGTATAGCCTTCTCCTGTGTCGCAGTAAGGGTGAATTTGGTAGGCGATACAGAAAATATCCACCCAAATCAGCTTCACTAGCACTAGGACTCATTATCTCTCCACAGGGAGACAATTCTCAATGGATATCCTGTTTCTACACATCTCATGACCCTTGGAAGATAGAAACAGTGCTCCCTTTCAAAGTACAGGTAAGGTTTATTAAATATACCTCATAAACCAAGGTCAGACATGCTTACTGCCCATTATAACTATAATATTTAGGTTCCCTAAGCTCAGGTTTCCTCTCTTATAACATAACTCACTATGGTTACCACCATTGTTTTAAGAACGACATCAATTTTCACTGCTTACTTAGGCATCTCATGCCTCTACTAGCATCCATGAAACAATGACAGGCTAACTCCTTGTTAATATTTCAGATGCTTCATATCTTGACAATTTCAGAACAAGAAGACTAAAATTTGGGTAGACACCAGGCACATGAATGAGGGTCCCTCTACTGCTTCTGTGTGATTCTTTTTATTCAGCCTTGTTCTTTGTGCTGGCCTCACCCTCTGTATAGTAGTGACATGGCAACAGAATTTCTAGAAGCATCAGGCATGACAGTGTTACTAAAATGAGGGAAGATGAACTTCCATGTAATTAAAAAACAGCACAACAACGTTTTCCAGGAGGCATTCCTAACGATCTGTTGATTGGTCCTGGGTTACATACCCATTCATAAACCAACAAACAGAAAAGTAGTGTAGCAAAATCTCACTGGCCAGCACTGGGAGGTCACATGCTTTCTTTATAAACCACTGGTCAGTACTGGAAGGTCACATGTTTTCTCCATAAACTACATCAAAGGCAGAGGGAAGACAAAGGAGTGTCAGGTGATTCATATCAGAGGCATGTCTGTGTGTGGCTGAAGTTTGGAAATGAGGAAGGCAGAGCATTTTATGAGAGGGAAATGTGTCCATGTGGGTATTGATAATAGTAAAGATGGACAGTGGAAGAGGGGTGAGAAAGAGAAAAGCAAAACAGCTCAAACCCATTAATTACTGAAGTCTGTACAGAGACAGTACTGGCACTGCTGTGTATATCAGTGTTACTTCTGATATCTAAAACCTCTTAAATTTGTCAATGTTTCTGGATTACTCACGTTATTTTGCATGCAAGTGATGAAAACACCCAACTCACGTTGGCACAAGCCAAGGAAGAAAACCTTCACTTTTGTGTCTGGTAAAGACAGCAGTGGAAGCCTGGACACAGCTGGATCTCGGAGGACGGCATCAAGGACCGATCACTCTCCAGCTCAGAGCTTCACCCTCTTCTATGGTGAACTTATTATTGCACAGCCCTCTCCATGTGGGCAGCTGGCAGTCCAGGATGATCATTATTGTCCCACCAATCCTCATGGAAAGAGAACCACTGCACCATCATTGCCCAAGCTCCCTAAATACCAACAGAATTCCAGGGTAGCCAATCTTTGTACCAGTATAGACTACTCTGGAATATGTGACATGCAGGGGGGAACACAGGATATTCTGGTCATCCAGGTTTAGGTTTCATGATAAATCTTGGAGCCAGGACTGGATTTAGCCCTACCAAGTCACAGGACTGAGAGTTGAGCTGTAGTACTCTAAAGAGAAACTGAGGTATTCTTATTAGAAAAGGGGATATACATTAAGCAAACCAAAACAATTATGTCCTCTATGGTTCCTTTACAATATCATTAACTTTCTGCTATAGTGTAATGAAACCATGGCTTATTAAATGTCCTTATTTTCTCTGTGGTATAAACTGTTATACTAATGCCTTTTTCATTGTTGTCTCCAAAGGTACAAGTGCCTATTTCTTTGTTTTATTATTTTATTATCATTATTGTTATTATACATTCGATCATTATACATCATTTAGTTTGTAAAGAGATTTTATCCAGCTTGTATATGTTACACAGCAGGCAAGTTGAGAATACTGTACACAACGTCATCAACAGGCAACAAACCATATCTGTGTCCCACAAATGTCTTACTTCTCCATTTTTCCCCAAATTTCCCTTCCTGCACTCTTCCCCTCTCCCACTCTCCTTCCACTTGAAAGAGGAAACAAGAAGGACATTTGGGCCTTATAAAAAATATTTCCCTAGGGACCAGCAGTTGGAGTAATGGCTATGTCACTGGACTCCCATGTAGTCAACCTCGGTTCGAGTCCTGCACCCTGTGACTTAAACTCACGCGGGCCCATGTGTGTATATTCCCAAGATACCAAGAAGAGAATGGAGGAGAAGGGATTGTGACATGGCCATCCCCCTGGGGGATGATTTCTCTCTTTGTCTCTCTGTCTTCCTGGTGAGCACACACACCCTATAGCAAAAACCTCTCCCCGCCCCCCCAAAAAAATCCCACTAAAGGTCATTATCATGCATTATAATCAGTCTCTTCCCAGCTCTAGTCTACTATTGCTAGGACATTAACTAAGTTCAGTTTTTCTCACTATTTTTTTTCTCTTTTTTTCCTCTCTGGCAGAAGAGTGTCCCAATTAAGCTTCTCCTCTCTTCTTTCTGATCATGCTTACAATATTCCATCTCAATAGATGTTTCTCCACTGCAGGTCATTCTATATGCTGTTAGGTGGCCTTAAACAGCATTCATTCACATGATTTAAAAAATTATTCTTCCCTATGATTTCTACATCTCTTTATTTTTCTTGAGAGATATTTGCTATAGGGCATGTGCACCTACCAGAGAGAGACAGAAAGACAAAAAGCAAAAAATCACCCCCCGCACCCCCAGAGAGGATAGCCATGCCACAATCCCTTCTCCTCCATTCTCCTCTCAGGATTTGGGCATGCACACACATGCGCCCAGCATGAGTTTCAAGCCACTGAGTTAAGGACATGAACTGCCATGTGGGAGTCCAGCACTTTAACGATGCTTCCTGCTGGCCCCTCTACATCTCTTTTTAATTGTGTGGCTGAGAAAACCTTATTTTGGGTATAATATATACTTTCAATATTTGCTTGTTACCAGAGTGTAAGCTCCACTCAGATTCTTTAGCAGGTACCAGGACCTAGCTAAAAGTCCATAATATTTTTCTAGCTAAAATAATAATAATAATAATGATAATATCCCTTCTGGTTTTTGTCTTTATTTGTACTATTAACTTTTGTGTGTGCCAACTAATGATAGTTCCAATTTAAAGCAGTGCTAAAAACATGATTCTATATGCACTTGTATAAGTAAAAGAGATCAGTTAAGTTTTGCTAAAATATTTAATGCATAGAACTATAGATACTATGTTTTAACACAAAAGTCACTGTAATTTGGAAGAACTATAGTTTTGAGAGTGCTGAAAGTGATTTTGTTTAGTGCCTTAACAAGGCCAGTTGTTCATGTAAGTTGGGTCTAGTAATAAAGTTGTTTTAGGTTTTCAAATTGTTAAATGATATGTTTAAATATGTAATGAACAAGAATGATTGTATGAAGTAATACTTTGGGGATATTAATTTTAACACAGGATGATATTTTATTTAATTAGCAGAAAAGCTAGGTCTTTGAGAGTGTCTGGTTTTCTATCAGATTTTATAACATGACAGAGAAAGCATCATGCCAAGGGCTCTCCAGGTCAGCATGAAGAGAAATCACATCCGACTAGTGCCAATGTAAGTCATGCAAGACAGCCTCAGTGGTACTAGAACAAATGGCCCAGGGAATTTTAGATTGGTTTTCAGTGAAGGTATTCAGTCACAACTATCATCATTTTTGGAGAGGTTTTTGCTATAGGGCACATACACTCGCCAGACAGAGAGAGACAGAGAGACAGGGGAGATGGCCACACCACAATCCCTTCTCCTCCATTCTCCTCTTGGGATCTTGGGCATGCATGCACACATGCCCAGCGTGAGTTTTAAGCCACCAGGTCCCGGACGCGAACCACAGTCGACTACATGGGAGTCCAGCAACATAGCCATTATGCTAACTGCAGATTCCCATCAGCAAACTTTTTTGCTGCATTAGAAGTAGCGGGTAGTCCCACCTCATAGGGCAGTGGTTAAGAGCTATACCTAGGAAACCAGATCCTACATGGCCGACTTTGCTATGAACCCTGACCCCAGTGGCTTGAGGACTATGCCCAGAGCATGTACATGTGTGCCTCAAATCCTGATGGTCTGGAGAAATGGAGGAATGAAGATCTGGGTATGACCACGCCTTATGGAGGCGGGAGGCTTTTCCTCTCTGCCTCTTTCTCTCTCGTGCATGGATGCATACTCTGGCAATTAAATCAATCAATTAATTAATAATGATAATTATGAGTAATATGTAAGTACATTTGAATCCCAGAGCAGGAGTACTGGTGACATAAATTAAGCCCATTCTTTCTTAAACACTAGTATAGGGCTATTAGCTTCAAATGGGTCACAGAAAATAGACTTTAAAATGAAAGTTTCCTTCAAATTTACTCACACACATTAAGAAAGGCATTTGTTTCCCTATTGCTCCTCATTTCCCTGGTAGCTTTAAAGAAGTAGAAGTTAAAGACTAACAGCAAACATAACTATGGTTATTGTTACACAGAAGTGGAGAAATGATAGCAAGAAAATAAGAGAAAAACCTTTTCTCTAGTCTGGGGCACCATTTGTTAGCAAATATACTCTTTTAAACATTAGTTGAACAAGGTAAATTATTTCCTGCTGCTTTACTCTGGATTTGCAAAGCACCTGTTTGAGCTTTAAGTTCCATACTATGAAGTTAAAAAATCCATGCAACTCTTAAGGAATTAATATATTTCAGTATTCAAAGTCACTAAACACAAATTTCTCAGTATAAAATTACCTCAAAATGGTGCAAAACATAAGCTACATATGGAAGCTACAGGATGAAAAGACAAGGTATATCATTTCTATTACATATATCAGATCATTGTAGTCATTCCATAAGTAATAGTAACAGTTAAAGAAAAAAGTACATTAAATTTCCATTGGATTTTGAAGATTTCCTATAAAATAAAGATGGTTTTCTTAATGTACATTGATTAAAATGCACATCCTGTAAATCTCTGAGTTATAATTGTGTCTTATAAAAGTTAAATAAATTGAATTCTTTTTAAAAATGTATTCAAACACTGATAATTTAAAGAAACACTACAAAACAATAAAAACTGAGGAAAAATGGAGAAATAAAACAGATATGAAAAAGTCATGTATTAGGAAAAGTATTTGTTAGTTCTTTGCAGGAGAGGCAAAAGCTAACACACATACACAACAGAAGCTGTCAAATAAACCAAACTATGTCAAGTCCAATAAAACTGAAAAGATACACGTCTACCAAATTTATACTACAACAGAAGGTTTTCTTTTGTCACCAGAAAATAATTCTTACAAATCTATGTGAAGTAGATGGGCGTCTGGGGAAATGTTAAATGATCAAAATTGACATTTATCTCAAGTACTAAGAAAAAATGAAGAGATATATAACCATAGACATTACTCATATAACATTATGAATAATTGATTTAAACTGAGAATTTAAAAGCAGATGTACTTGTAGATGAAATCCCCTAATCCCTTAAAATAAAATATAAATTCTATATTTACTAACCCAGACCAGAACACAATAAAGAATTGGAATGTCCTAATTCATCTGCTGAAGATAGTAGAGATGATACTTTAACTTAACAAAAATACTGAAAGAATGGGATCAGAATTTTTTTTTTTTCAGAGATTTTTGCTCTTGGGCATTTGCACTCCTTGAAGAGTCAGAGAGGGAAAGAAAGACAGAAAGTAAGTAATCACCTCCCAGGAGGAAAGGCCACAAGCAATTCCTTCTCTTCCATTCTCCTCTCTGGATTTTGGACATGCACACATTGGTAACAAGTGCAAGTTTCAAGACTCTGGGTCTGGGACTTGAAGCACAGTTGACCACGTGGAAATCCAGAACCTTAACCACTAAGTCTCCTAGTGGCCCCAAGAAAATTCTTAACAATGCAATTAGGTGCATGTTAAGATGTAAAAAAGAAATGTTTTATATATATATATGTATATATATATATATACACACACACACACAAACACATATATACATATATTCACATATATATATATGTATTTATACACACACACACATATTTATAAAGAAAAATTGCACCGGACAAAATCCAGAGGTCTCAGAAGATTTTATTTAACACTATTGCAATGGGAGAAAGAGTCTTAACTTGACTCTGTGAGAACAAGGGACAGAAAAGATTTTAAGTATTAGAGTTAGCTAATATTGGGTTGTCAGAAAAATCATGACATATTTTTTTCTATTTTGTTAACACAAAAATACAATACATCATTACTTTTCCAAAAACCCAATATTTAAAAGCAAAAATGCAGTGAAGGAATAGTATTTGGCCTTAAAAAGAAGAGAAATTCTGATATATTCTACAACATGATGAACCTTGAGTATATCATGAAAAAGGCAAATATTGTCTTTTCCTGGTGAGTGTATATGCCCTCTGACTTATAAACAAACACACAAAAGAACAAAATAAAAACTATGTAAAAGCAGAATGATTCTGCTTTTATAAGGATTTTGACCTATATGAGGACTTCTTTGAGGGTTTTGACTATTTACAGTAGTGAAAAATCATAGGGACAGAAAGTTGAGTGGTGGTTTCCAAAGGCTTGTGGGAAAGAGATAATGGGAAGTCATTGTTTAATCACATAGAATTTCTTAGGAAGTTGAAATGTTCTGAAGATAGCTGTAATAGTTACATCATAATGTGAATGTATTTATATTTACTTAACTGTACACCTGAAAATGATTAAAATGGCAAATTTGGGGCCAGCAGTTAGTGTGGAGGTTAAGGTGGCTGAATCTCACATGGCCTTGGACCTGAAGGCTTGAAAAATATGCTGGGCATCTGTCTGTGTATGCCCAAACTCCCCAGAGGAAAATGAAGGAAGAAAGGATTTTTGTCATCCCTCTGGGGATAATTTCTCACTTTCCCTGTCTCTTTCTCTGGCAAGGACAAGTGCCCTCTACCAAAAACTAAGAAACAAAAACAAACACAAAAGTAAATTTTATGTTATGTGTATGAATCAACTTCAAAAGTTTCATGGAAAAATGGGGCTAGTAGTTGGCATAATGACTATGTTGCTGGACTCCCATGTAGCTGACCGCTGTTTGAGTCCTGGACCCAGTAGCTTATACTCACACCGGGCAAGTGTGCATGTGTGCCCAAGATCCCAAGAGGAAAATGGAGGAGAAGGGATTGTGGTGTGGCAATCCTTCCTGAGGGATGATTTCTCGCTTTCTGTCTTTCTGTCTTTCTGGCGAGCACACATTGCAAAAACCCCTGCCCTATAGTAAAAGCCTCTCAAAAAAAAAAAACTTTCATGGAAAAATGGAATTAAAGTATGAGTATGTTTTGTTGAAAAAATATATTTTTAAATCTATGCAAAAGAGTTTTCATAATCCACATTTTCCGTTAACTTTTTGAAGCCCTTCTTATGTTTTCCCATAATATTATTTCAAATGCAGAAATAAAAAGGGCAGCAAATAATTTTTCATATCACTGAACTGTATGTACCTTAACATGATTAAGATGGTAAATTTTATGTGTATGTTACCACATGAAAAAATTAGGAAAAAAAATAAAAGGTTGAAAGCTGTATTTAGCCCTCAGGCAGTAATCTAACAACCTCTTTTCTAAAGTTAGAATCTAGAAAAAACAAGAAATCTAAAAAGGAATATAATTATTAAGTCATGAATATTTCCAGTTAATGTAACAGCCATTATTTCCTGACAAACTATATTTGAGTTATTTACTGATTTGTTGTCAGTATCTTCCAATAAGACTATGAGTTTTGAATGTATAAAAGAAATTAAAATAAAATAAATTAAATTTTAAAAAAATACGAATGTCAGCTTTATGGTTGCAGGGATTTCTGTCTGAAGTGTTTGTTGCTGAGGAGCTGGCTCACAGAGCAGTGATTGGCACATAGTAGGAGTGCAATCCCTATTTGTAGGTGAATTAAAGGAATCAAGCATTGTTCTCAAATTAATTCCTATGGCCAATATAATTCCCAGATGGAAATGATGTGAAATTTAATAAAATGAACCTTAAACTCATCGAAATGGATGAAAACAGCCAAAGTTACTGGTGTAGAGGGAGGGCCAATGTGACTGCTGATATTAAACTGTAATTATAAAAATATTGAAAAATTAGAAATCTAGTTAGTGAGTTCTGTCTTAAGCATAAAATAAAGATGACATGGCAAATCTACAGGAAAAGAAGTATTCAATATATGGCCTTCTTAACAAATGAATGACCAAATGACTGTCATCGCCATCAAAAAGTAGAAAAAACCAGAATGTACTTGAAAGAGAGAATGTCTGTGTTGGGGTGTGTGACAGCAATGATTAAGACCATTGACTCTGGAGTCACAAACTCAGATTCTAGCATTTAGCAGTAGTTTGATCTTGGGCAATTGTCTACTGAAAACCTTTGAACCCACTTTGCAATAGGACTTAAACTAGTGAGTCAATAGAATGATATGTGTAAGGAAGTAAGCATTATACTTATTTCACAGTAAATGTTTACTAGGTGCTGATTTTTATTACATCAAAGCTGCAAACATGGGCCAACTCCATGGTGTAGCAATAATGCACAGCTCTAGAGATGCTGGACTCTGTGGCGACATCAGTTTCAATGCCTGGCCCCAACTTATCTGAATGACACTGGGCACGAGGTAGGGTGGCTAGAGTACTGGAGGAAGGGGATGGGACCTTGACCGTACTCCATGAAATGTTCTCCTCTTCCCCTTTCTCTCTCACATACATGTACACACACTCTGTCATGAACAAAGGGGAATTTTTTTTTGTGTGTGAAGTTTTTGCTATAGGGCATGTGCGCTCACCAGACAGAGAGAGACAGAGAGACAGAAAGTGAGAAATCACCCCCCAGGGGGGATGGCCATGCCACAATCCCTTCTCCTCCATTCTCCTCTTGGGATCTTGGGCATGCACACACACGGGCCTGGCATGAGTTTTAAGCCACTGGTTCCAGGGCACAAATCTCGGTCGACTACATGGGAGTCCAGCGACATAGCCATTATGCTAACTGCTGATCCCAACAAAGGGGAATTTTTTTTTAATCACACACAGAAATAGTCTAAATGTCTAAGAATAAAAACATGACTGATTTAATTATGATACTGCCAAAGAGGTCATTTCATTAAAATTGTATATTTGAAATATATTTAAAAATATGCAAAAGTATATATACTAAAATTGGAAATAAGAGAGAAATACAATATGCAAATACAGATTTTTCTAAGAGATAGGGAGAAAGATATGAGTATATAGATAATAAATGTACTAAAAGGAATACTGGACAAAAACCATGCCAAATGATTAGCAGAAGCCCTCTCTGGGTGGTAGGCTTATGCATGATTTTCCAATATGAACATGTGTTTCATTTTTAGTAATAATAAACAAAATAAGAGATTTCCTGAGGAAGGAGATTAATGCTTTCCTAACATATAAATATCTATAATATGTATTTCAAAGGTAATTTTAAATCAATTTCTCATGACATTTTTAAGAAATAATTCTGACAATGTTTTCTTTTGAGATTTGTGTTTATAATGTTTAGAAATAACATGTTTTCCTATTTGTTTTCTTTTAAATATTTCCAGATTGAAGAACACAGATTTCCAGCTTAATATTTTTGAGAGGTGATTAGAGGGGAAAGTTAATTGTAAAGGTTGTGAGAAAAGGCAAACAAAACTGATATTCATAATATGTCCTTGGAGAGTCAACTTAACAACACAAATTGGTTTCTTAGAAGGCTGGTATCAGTTGTTTAATAAGAAGGTCTCTGTTTCCAGGATTCTATTCTTGGCTCATCTAAAAATATCCTGGAATGCGATAGTCTTAAAATCTTTTCAAGCTTGGCTTTACTGAATAGCATTTCAAAATAAATTCAGTTGCTTCATCATGGGAGACTTGGTTAGGCTTTTATTTCACACATTATTTTAGGCTTTGACAATGAATCCAGAAATTCAAAACATAAGTAAACAATTCAAAATTACCCTTGAAAGACTATAAATGAGGCAATGTTTGCAGTGAAATGAATATTGGTCTATAGCAGAGCAGGTTGTATTTTTGGATTTGTCACCAATATCTGTGTCACCAGAAGCAATTTAGTCTGATTCCTTGGAGTTCAGTTCTCTGGTCTGAAAAATGAAGAGGATAGATCTGATATTTTTGAAGTGCTTTTTAAAATTTCACAGAGAAGTCTGTGAAATTTGGTCGATTTAACAGTCTTGATATTCCTTGAATATATGAGTTCTGCAATATATGAGGTATTCAATATATTAAACTCAGTTCACTTTATCTTTCAGTGGGAAAAAGAGAATAAAAATATTAAGTTCAACCTTGAAACTCTTAATAGAGAGCATATTATCAGTGCAGCAGTTATCAAAGCAAACCTTTGAATCCCAGTGAAATCAAACGGCAGATCTTCCTATCTTAGAAACTGTCAACAATCAGAATGGCTAAATGTTTCAAAAGTGATGAGTCTTTTTGTTGCTTACCCACCTAAGGTAGAATAAAAATCTGCTGGTAAAATCCTCCCACAAGAAATCATTCTTCAACCCGGGACAGTTGTCCTTAATGCTGTCTGAATTATAATTTCAATGTCTTTTCCTCTGTTTCTGACTTTTTCACCACATTTAAGGAAAAAAAAACAGTCATTTTCTTCTTTCTAAATCTTTTTAGCTCTGCCCAAATATTGATAGAATCTTTTTTCTTTTTCCTTATTTATTATTATTATTTATACATTCAATTGCTAGACATCATTTAGATTTTAAAGAGAATTTACCCAACATGATACAACCTCAGACCAGTGCAGTTGAGAATACTACAGACTTCATCAACAGGTAATAAACCGTATCTGTGTCCCACAAATGTCTTACCTCCCTTTATTTTGCCCCAAATTTTCTTTCCTACACTCTTCCCTTCTCTCACTCTCCTTCCACTTTGTACTAATGTCTATAACTATTCTCAGTGCTTTCATGTCCTTCAATCCTTCAGTCTCTACCATACAGTGTGGACAGGTGGTATATGTTAAATGACATACAATGTCTCTGTTTCGTAGCCTGACTTGCTTCACTCAGCAATATGTTTTCCATATTATCCACTTTCTATCAAATGCCAGGGTCTTATTATTTTTTACGGCTGAATAGTATTCCATGAGTATATGTGCCACAACTGTTTCAATCCACTCATGTTTTCTTTAATATGATCTACTTTGAAATTTAAAAAGTGCTTAATTCTGGCTTCCTGAAATATCTAAGCTCTGAAATCACTGATAAAGTTCTACCAACACAATTTCCCCGACAAAATACCATGTCTGGGAAGCCTAAATATAAGAGACAATGGGGGCCCACATAATTTTCTTCTATTAATTTTTTATAATTTTTCTTATTTTTTCTTACAATCACTGTACGTCTTTACAGCATATAAAATAATTTGCCTTTTATAATTTTCTTTTAATATTTGTAATATTATCCTTAATACATTGCAAAATAATTATGTTTACATAATGGCTTTTCCCTCTGGATGGTGAACTCCATGAGCACAAGTAACCTGCTTCAATATAAATGCACAGGCTTTTGAACATGGTGGATGTTCAAACCATGTCTATAAAATTAATCTTGAATGAATAAAGACCCAAGAGTATATCCTGGATTTAAGGGATAATGATTTACTGTTTTTTTTTTAATCTTTTATTTATACAAATGGTCTTCTCCATTGCTTTAGTATTTTAATAAGTAAATACAGGAACTTAGAATATCACAGAAGTATCTGAAGGTGTAACCTGCTTCAATATAAATGCACAGGCTTTTGAACATGGTGGATGTTCAAACCATGTCTATAAAATTAATCTTGAATGAATAAAGACCCAAGAGTATATCCTGGATTTAAGGGATAATGATTTACTGTTTTTTTTTTTAATCTTTTATTTATACAAATGGTCTTCTCCATTGCTTTAGTATTTTAATAAGTAAATACAGGAACTTAGAATATCACAGAAGTATCTGAAGGTGAAATATTGTTTTCATGGTTATTTTAATGTACAAGGATCAATTATATTAGGGTATTTTCATATTTATCCATATAACATAATATTAATATTATAACATTAAAACTCAGCCAATAGCTACCCGACTGGTTCCAACGTCATCTGAAATTTCATGAGAAAATCTAAAACTTTTTACTCTCCCATAAAGAAAAGACTGAAATACAAATATCCTTTTGTGGACTGGTAGAACTCCATGCTATACACACATTATTGATTTCAGTTTGTTAAAATCAAATAGAGGGAAGTGCAACCAGAATAGGGTATGGGATGGTGAGGACAAGTCCTTCAAGGAGAAGTGAGGTTTCGGGTTTCCCCAGACTGACACCTAGGATGCCAATACCCTGAATTCCTTCCTCAGGGAAGTTTTTAAAGTACCTTTTTTATGTTTTAATTTTTAAATAAAATAATTTGCAAGATCTTCACTCTTGACTAAAAATGTCAACCAACTTAGTAAAGGAACTCCATTCTAGGGGTCCAGAATATATAGCCATATATTCTGGCCGATGACAATCTTTTTTCCAAGCTCTACTCTAGCTACTGACCTTGAACAAGTCATCACTCTGCACCCTGTTTTCTTATTTATAAAACTGGTATACTATCGCAGGGCATATGTTTATTATTTAATGTGAGTTTTGTATCTGTCACTCCCACTATACTTGAGTAGACAATTAACTGGGATGTATGCTTTTATTATCAGCCATACAGGTAACAATATAAATTAAACACTAAGCACACTCAATGCAAGAATAGAAACTCCATTTGAGGTGGACAGGGTAGAAAGGTGAAGTAACTTTGGAATTGCTAACTCCTTAACACAGAGATATCAATTCATACTACAATGAATGTATGAATTTGAATGAGTTTTTCTCATGCTATATTTGGAAGGAAATAACTTTGGCACAGGTAAGTAAGTATCTTTATATTGTAAAAATCTTTTTTTCTCATGAAATAACATTGCTTACAAATCTCTAATCTACCCCACAGATGGAGGAATATGTCTCTGACTACCTACCGAGATACAATTAATGTGTTCAAGGGTATTAGAACTGTTGGCACAACGTAAAAAGGGAGCTTGGTTTGATGACTCTTGCAAAATCTCTTATTTTATTAATAAGGTTTTTATTTCCTTTAAACTCTCCCTATTATACTTGTTAATAGTACTATAAATAGCTATTATAAATAAGTCACCATGTTATTATCAGAAAGTAAAAAAAAAGGCTTAATTGAAAAAAGCATCAGAAAATATTTTGACGATATTAAAAGCATAAAGCACAGGGACTAAGTAATCTCCTTAAGTAATTCATTGTGAAACCATTGTGTCTCTATTAGGCTTAATGTTCCATGTGTTAGCTAGGCATGTGGTCAACTATCTTTAAAGTCAGAACTCACTAGGTACTTGAGAAATCCCATTATTGAGCATCACATATTGCTTCCCCATGGACAAATGTAATTCTAACCACACGGACCTTCCTGTAGGTATTGCATCTCATTCCACTTCAGGCTTTGGCTCTATCTACTTAGAAGGCCCTGCCCCTAGATCTTGACCTTCACATGTCGTCTCTTCAGGGAGGCCTCCAAAACTTTAGTAGTTCTCCTTTTGTGCTAAAATTTTGTTTTATTTTTAGAACATGATCTCTTTGTATCCATAGTGTCAAGAACAGAATCTCATACTTAGAGAACAACAGATATTGAGTGATGAATGAATAAATGAACAGCCAGGTTCTATTGTAAGTGTAAAATGTGGCTTGATTCAAGCTAACACAAGTGGAAGATGTTCACAACTCATATTTTAAAATAGTTACTGTTGAACTCTTTATCTTACCCCTTCAAAAATAATTTTTTGGAAAAGACACACACACAAAAAGAGTTTAATCTTGGGGTCAGCAAGTGGAAAAGTGGTTAAGATATTGAACTCCCATATGGATGACCATGGTTCAAGTCCCAAACTGTCTGGAAACTCATGCTGGGCACAGGGGCATGCAAGATGAAAATCCCAAGAGGAGAATGGAAGAGAAGGGATTGTGGTGTGGCCATCCCATCTGGGGGGGGTGATTTATCACTGTTTCTCTGGCAAATAGATGTACTTTATAGCAAAAAAAAAAAAAAAAAGTTTAATCAATAGTGAATAGTGAGGGGAACCAGCAGTTAGTGTAATGGCTATGTCAGTGGACTCCCACGTAGTCGACCACAGTTCGCATCCTGGACCTGGTGGCTTAAAACTCATGTCAGGTGCATGTGTGTGTGTGCCTAAGATCCTGAGAGGAGAATGGAGGAGAAGGGATTGTGGCATGACCATCTCCCCATGGGGTGATTTCTCGCTTTCTGTCTCTGTGTCTCTCTCTGTCTGTCTGGCGAGCGCATGTGCCCTGTAGTGAAAATCTCTCCCCCCAAAAAAGAAGAATAGTGAATAGAGAGGAGATTTCCTTTCTGAATATACCCATGTGGGTTGGCCACCATTTAAGCCTTGGAGCCCTGACTTTGCTGGCATGAATGAAGGCCAGGGTGAGAGGTATGTGTGAAATGATCTGAGAGTCTCAGAGAGGCTTTTCCATGCTCCATCTGCTGCCTCAATATCAGGAAAGTGGAAAATTTAGAATATCCTTAAATACAACTGGCAACCAAAATGAGCACCTAGAATATCATCTAAGTCTGCCTTATTTTCCACCATTTGCATCCTCAGTCACAGTGCTCTGATGTTTTACTGAGGTAAATAATTAAAATTATGTAAATAGGAATTTTTTCTCAACTGCTTTAAAAATTTCTTCATGTAACAAAGGATATTATCACTCAGAAAAAGAGAACAGGACTGTGCCATTTTGTGAATTGATTTTAGGGTAAAATAATATTTTTTTCTTCCTTAAGATTGTACACATTCAGAAGGTATTTCCACATGTAAATATTATCTCTATATGTATATATATAGAGATTCCACATGTAAAATATTTTCTCTATATGTATACATAGAAATATATGTGCACACTGAATATTTATTCACTCATTTCTTTCTATTGAGTTCTTGGAAAAGTCATGACTCATTTTTGCATAGAAAAAAATAGATCATGGCTTTCCTGACAACTCAATATATATATTTGCGAATTTGACAGATAGTATCTTTATGGTGGTCACTGGGAATCCAGTAGTAAACAACTTGGTTGAGCACTGTGCTTTTGCAAGAAATGCATTCTGTTTGAGTTGGGTACAGCAAAAAAAAAAATAAATGAACATATGAATAAATATCATTACAGGTTGTGGTGAGTACTATCAAGAAAACAGAATACTATTAAGAGATAAGAGAAAATAATGAGAAGAAGGTGGTATATTGTAACTTGGGTGATCATAGAAAATCTGATGAACATCGCCCCCAGAATCTAGAAAATTCTGAAATCATAAAAGCATGCCTATTGTTACAGTTAATCTTTTCCTTTTCTTTATGATCATACATAACACACATACTTTCTCTTTGTAAATCACACTAATTCTGGAAAATTGCAAGGGGAGAACTTTGTTCTTTTTTTCCACTGTGCCCTTCCAACTTCTGCACATTATGAAGGCTGTGGGCAGAATTTCCTGTTGACCCAGCTTTATCTGGTTCATTTAAACATTCTCTCCACTCCACGGACTCTGATGTCTTTTATCTGCCCTTCTTGTGAGGAAGAATCCAGTCCTTCCTACTTTCAAATCTTGAGGTATGCTCGTAGTTGAGTGCCTTTCCTCTCGTCTTTCTATCTTGGCTTATTTCCACACTGTTCTCAAGTTTAACTTGGCTTAACCCACTCCCTTGAATACACTACCCATATGCTCTTTGAAGGCGGTCTCTCTCAGTTGAGACCAGGTCTATAAAGGCGTATACGTGTGTATGTGGGTTAGCTCAGACCCACATTTCTTTCACTCATTTCCCATTGGATTTAAGTATTTCCCAATAGTTTGAAGGTCTTCCATGGTATGAAATGAGAAGTTTCTGTTCTCCCATAAGGAATAAGATAACCAGCATTTTTTTCTGAATAAGGACGTGACATTATATCTAGTGTCAGTAACCTCAAAACCATTCTCCTTATTGACTCCTTTGTTTTCAAGTTTATGTGAAGTAATTTGTTACTTTAGGAAAACCCAGCCACAAGTTGGGAAGGTAGATTAAACTGTAGCAATGCTAAATTTTAATTAGATCTAAGAAAAAAGATACCTGTAGTATCTAAATAGATCCTTGAGTAAATGGAATAAAGAAGCTAGGCAAATGTGCAATTGTAATTAGTAGGTATATTTAAACTCAATCTTGGTAATTATCTGTTAAGAATAGGAGTCAATAGTTCTTCAGTGACCTTGAATGGATCGTGTAATTCTTTAAGTTAAAAGTTTTCCCTGTTTGGAAGTCAGAGTTAGTATCATTTTCTATTTATTGGCCTCAAGCAATCTGTCCTAGTGTATATCATGTGTCTTAATATCTGCCTTTTAAAAACTTTGACAATCATATAAACCATTTTTATTTTGCTGAAATTGAATAATGTCTTGGTATTATAGAGCACCTCCAAGAGTTAGAAGCATCTTCCATCTTACACACAGAGCAGCTGACTTTCTGATCAATTTCCCCAAGTGTTAGTTTGCCTGTTCCAATATGGGATATTTAAAAATTTTTTTTTCTGGTCATATATCTAAACTTTTGAAAACTTTTATTGGATTTTTTTTCACCCTCACTCATGAATTAAAATGTATCCAGTTTAGAATCATTACGAAATTTAATTAACATAATTATTCCAGATTGTTAGTAATGATGTTAAATAAAGATCCTATGTTTTACTCTAATGACATCAAAGGTTACTCTAATGACATCAAAGTCAGTCCTTTTTTTATTTTTATTTTTTAGATAACTGGCAGAACAAGAGAGCAAACATGAGCAAGCGTGAGAGTCTTTGCCACAAAAGGCACAACTGAGTGTAGAATGTACCAGGTTGGGGAATTATGGGCAGGACACCTTTACTGTTATCTTCTAGTCTGATGACCAAAAACTGTAGTCACGATATCAAAAGCAATGTCATAACAAAATAATAATATCTTTTGGTTCCTTAAGGTTAGTATTAGGAATATGACTATATTAATTAAAGAAGATTTTCTGAATTCTTCCCCTTTTAAGGGTTACTAGATGGTTGAAAGTTAATAAATATAATGATTAGTATGACCTGAAGAACTGAGAGGCACTGAGATTGGCACCAAGATATTAAAAAAGTTTTTAAGACATAAACCCCAACTTTAGGGAGCACACTTCCTGCAAGGGATACAGAATTATAACTAATTTTCATCTACAATGAGGTGAAATGCCATGAGCATATAGGGGAGTGTGTATCACATGATACGGATGAAGCTCAAAGAATAGATGACATTTAAATTAAGAGTTTGATCAGAGGAGAATGGGAAGAGGTTATAAAGGGAAGAGATGGGCTAGACAGTGTCTAACATGCAGCAGCCTGCGTGTTAGACGCACATGGGATGGTTCTGGGTTTGTACCCAGAGACCTCTCTGAGTACACTAGGTACACGTGTACCTGGGATCTGGCCTGGCTGAAGTCAGAGGTGAATCCCGGTGTCCAGACCCCGATGGGGGTGCTGTAACTTAC
>NW_006159557.1:1626861-1641622 GCF_000334495.1 Tupaia belangeri chinensis | reverse complement strand
TCCTTCTCATTCATAGAATAAATAAATTAACTCTAAAAATAAGAAGGAGGAGAACGATGTATACAAATACACTTAAGAATAAGGCATGGTCCTATGGTGGGAATAGCAAATGGACCAAGGGATACTGGTGGAAAAGACAGAAGATAAGGCCTAGCAACATCAGGTAGGCTCTTGCATGTCTTCTGAAGTGTTTGAAATTGACCCTGTAGACAGCTGGATAGGAGCACCCATCCTCAGCATGTATGGCTGGGAGATATGATTGATTTCTATCTATATTTTGATAGCTAAACTGACGTACTAAGAACATTTCAATCCAGTTTCAATATTTATGTTTTTCAATCCATTATTTTTAAGTTTGTTTCTCACATGAGACAGACTGTAAAAGAGAGAAAGAGAGAGAGGACGAGAGAGGCACCCATAGGAGGGTCTTTATACCACAACCCATCCCAACCTCAGCCAGCCTGTGTCACAGGCACACTCCCCGTGTGCATAGGAAGGTCTCAGGTTGCAAATCAGGGACCGCAGCATGTGGATCCACATACAGTCTGGTCTCTCTTTAAACCATTTTAATAAAAGCTAGTTTCTTTAGATGCAATAAATAGGCATGTAAGCAAAATTCCGGAAATTATGGATGGGTATCCATCTTTGGCTATTGATGTCTTTTTTACCTTTGAGAAGAAATGTGTTGTTATTAGAACATAATTCAGGGCTGGCCCCATGTGTAGCAGTTAACATATTGTGCAGAAGAAACTGAGGGATTGAGTTCTGAACCTGTTGACTTGAAAAACATGCAGTGTTGGGGCTGGCAGGTGGTGTGGTGGTTAAGGTGCCGGACTACCACATAGCCAATCATGGTTTGAGTCTTGGGGCTGGCAGCTGTTTTCTCTCTCTCTGGTCAAATAAAAAAAAAAGTAATCAAAATAATATATAAAATAAGAAAAAGAAAAGGAGACAGTGTTTATGTGCATGCCCAGGATTCTGATTGAATAGAGAATTAGAGGGGAAAAGATTGTAGTATGACCAAGCACCATTGGGGCAGAGAGGAGGCTTTCTCTCTCTCTCTTATGCATATACACATGTCCTCTGGCATAAAGAAAAGAATATAATTCAGTCTTCTAAAAAGGCTGTGTAAAATGTATTATAAAGTAAAAACACCACTAACTAAATTGTTAAAGAAAGGTTTTTAATTTATCTAATTATGTTAGAATTAATTAACAACACTCTTTTTTAAGCCTTACCATTAAAAATATGTCTAATTTTTATATGTTTATATTCAATTTATAATTGTGTGTGATTTTCTAGTTATTTTAGAAATAACTACCGAAGTATCTGTTAGAATTTTAAGCTTTGCTGTTAAAAAAACAAACTAAATCATGTTGATACATTTTCCTGCCTTAAGAAGCATAATTAATATATTTGTGCTGATGATATACAATTTTGCAGTTAATTACAGTTAAAATCTGAGTATCAATTCTCTTTTTAAATATAGTAACAATTGTCTAAAAGCAGATGGTGAAAAATAGTCCCACTAAACTTAAAAAATTATAAAATGCTTAATTTTTTTAACTTAATAGATACAAACAAAATGGTTGCTTGCTTCACTTTTAAGCAAAATGTTTAACAACATAGCAGTAAATATAGCAAATAAGGCTTTACAGTAATAATGTGAAGCATGACACACCCATATATTCAATTACAGATGTGTCTGCTCGGTGAATGAATGGGTCTTCAGTTAAACTGCTTGTAATGTAAATTGATTAAACATATGACCATTATCCATTTTACTGACAGCTGTTCACCATTCCCCTGAGGACTATAACTTGTTGTTGGCAATATTTATTGAGCATACACAAAGTTTTAGGTGTTGAACACACCCTGTGCATTAAGGTTCCCTATTCCATAGGAAAAGTTTACCTTTTGCTAGGACATCACTGGGCCTTTACATAGATCAAACATGTCACAACAAACTACAAAGGCAGTTTCCCTTGTCTATTCATTTAACCAGTACTCCCTGATCTCATTTGTGTGCCCCGTACAGGTGCTTGAGATAAACTTGCATATAGAAAAGGAAAGTTAAGTTGGACCAGAGTGGTTTCTGCCTTCATGGAACTTACAGCCATTGGACAAGAGAGGCAGTAAGCAGGTAATAGGTAATGTCCAAACTACTGTGAGAACTAAAAACTTAAAGTGCTACGGAATCCGTAGTGGGTACTGGGAGCATTTCAGGACTAAGATATCTCATTATGTGTCATTTCTTTCTTTTTCTTTTTTTTTTTTTTTTGGAGAGGTTTTTGCTATAGGGCGTGTGTGCTCACCAGACAGACAGAGCGATAGAAAGCAAGAAATCACCCCCCAGGGGGGATGGGCACACCGCCATCCCTTCTCCTCCATTCTCCTCTCGGGATCTTGGGCACGCATGCACACTCGCCCAGCGTGAGTTTAGGCCATCGGGTCCAGGACTCAAACCGCCATCGACTACGTGGGAGTCCAGCAACACAGCCATTATGCTAACTGTTGGTTCCATTATGTGTCATTTCTTTAGATTTACTCTAGTTACTTATGCTTTTAAGCTTAGTGTTAATACCATACATTCATATGTTCATTCCACTGAAGTTAATCAGCTTTATCATCAAGTCTCTCAGGACGAACTGTCCAAATGTTCATTCAAGCAATTGGAGAATATCCCATTTATGATAAAGCCATTGGCTGGTAATGAAGCGTTTTTAAATAAAACTCAATATTTAAGAAAATGTACAAACTACTTTTCTTTTAAATATTTTCTTTCCCCATAGGCACAGGTGCTCATGAGAGAGAGAAAGAAAGACAGAGAGAGGGAATGTGAGAAATCACCCCTGCAGGGGATGGTCATGCTGCAATCTCTTCTCCATTTTCCTCTCAGAATTTCGGGTAAGCATGCACACCAACCCAGAGTGATTTTTAAGTTGGTAGATCTGGTAGTCAAACTGATCAGACATGTGGAAATCCGGCACCTTCACCACCATGCCACCTGCTGGCTCCTAAACAGTTTATTGCTAAAGAAAAGAAGAAGAAGAAGAAAAAAAAAACAAAGTCCGAATGATTACTTTTACTATTACAACATTGTCTAAGTGTTATTTATGTTAATTTTTCTGCATTCTGTTTTATGTACAGTCATCAAACATGTTTAAAAACGTTCGATTATTGTTCCATAATCTTCTATAATGTTTCACTATTTTCATAGAAACGTAATGGACAGAGTTCATGTGGCTCTTTTATCAATCAGAATTGTGATCAGCATTGCTAATTCTAAGAGGATATGGTGTTATAGGTGAGCTGAGTTTTCTCTCAGTGCAAACATAATAAGAAAATGAAAGTGACATGATTACTTCTTATCGGCTAAACTTCATTATTCATCTGTCTTATGCCACTTCCCAGCCATATTATCAGTTCCTTTTTCCTTGAGTTTTTCTGATACTTAACAATAGTTTAATTATAGTTATCCAGAAAAATACAGGGAACAAAATGATTATCACTATAAAGGATATTTAACTTCTCAGCATTGGCCACAAAACAAGTTTCATCTAAATGCTTGTTCTAATTGTGACAAAGAGTCTAGTTCCAGATCTAGACCAATATATTGGCACCAAGATCTTTTCTTTTTTTTGGAGAGGTTTTCGCTATAGGGCGTGTGCGCTCGCCAGACAGACAGAGAGAGACATAGAGACAGAAAGCGAGAAATCTCCCCCCAGAGGGGATGGTCACGCCGCAATCCCTTCTCCTCCATTCTCCTCTCGGGATCTTGGGCACGCACGCACACGCGCCCGGCTTGAGTTTTAAGCCACCGGGTCCGGGACACGAACCACGGTCCACTACATTGGAGTCCAGCGACATAGCCATTATGCTAACTGCTGGTTCCCTTGGCACCAAGATTTTTTTGATATGTGAAGTAAATGTGGAAAAATGTAAAACTAAATTAATTAATTAATTAATTTTTCAAAATTTAAAAAAAAAAAAAAAAAACCTCTACATTCAAAAAAAAAAAAAGAAGAAGAAGATGGAGTCATGAGTAGGCCCAGAAGTCCTGGACCTTCCTCACTTTCTTATACACAAACTCTCTTCTTTCCCTTTCCTATTGTGATTCATGACTAATTTACAGCAGCTGAAAGCTGATCTCAAAGAAAAAAAAACAAAAAAACAAAACTTCCTTTCTGCTTTCCTTTGATCACTGTGGCAGCTGCAATCAAAAACGCTTTGCACATGTCAGTCTGGGCATCAGGGAGAGACTGTCAGTCAGGCAGTGACCTTTACTGAGAACCAGCATGCTTGTGGGGCACTGCTCTGGAAGCTCCCGGATATTACAAAGGTACTGGACGTTCCTGCAGAAACCCTGACCACCTGGGACTCTTAGAGGAAAAGGCAGTAACCAATTTCAGGATGAATCTATGACCATACAAAGGAGATCTATTCCTGCTAGAAAATTTCCACTGAACTTTACTCTTCAACCTCTGAGCATGCACCAAAATACTGATGCAATTGTCCATGATATCATTTTATAATTCAGCTTCTGGCATGGTCACCCAGCTCAATACCACGCAGAGAAGTCAATAATTCCAGGCATGATCAAAGAAAAGAATTCTTCTTGGAATGAAAGAGTAACAAGCATGTACCCTAGGCTAATAGTATTCTTTTGATATGGACAACTGCCTTTCAGTTAACACATTTTGTTGTTGTATTCTTTTTGTTTTAAATTTTGCTATAAGTGCATGTGCTCACCAGAGAGAGACAGAAAGAAAGAGAAAGTAAGAAAGCACCCCCACAGAGGAAATGGCCGTGCTGCAACCCCTTCTCTTCCGTTCTTCTCTTAGGATGTTGGGCACGCAGGCACACACACCCAGAGTATTTTTCAAGCCACTGGGTCCAAGACAGAACCATACAGTTGGTCATGTGGTATCCAGCCCTCTTACACACTACACCATGAACTGGTCCTCACATTTTTTTTTTTTTTTTTTTTTTTTGTCTTTTAGCAGTTAACTCCATTGCATAGTTTGAAGAGCTTCATAGAGGAAACATCTGATATTTGTGTGTATGGTATTTCCACAAGCAAAAAGATAGTCATAGATTAAAGGAATGATGACTAAGAGGCAAGAGATTTCTTTTCGGGGTAAAGAAAATATTCTAAATTTGACTGGAGTAACACAAGTCTACGGACATGCACAAAACCATTGAATTATACCCTTGAAATGAGTGAATTGTATATGCTAGTTATATCTGAATAATGCTGATTTTTAAATCTCTTTCTGTACCTGTAGACTTATTGGAAAATAATAACCACAACCAGCATTTTTGCTCCTCTCTTGATTAATTGTATGTGACTATCTATGAAGTTCAGTTTACTTACTTCCCTTAGCCAACAAGAAAGAAAAAGACGGCTTTGCAAGCTGAGCTTTTAAGGGTCTGAATTAGATGTTACCTAACACCCATGCTTTATTGAGACACAGCTTTTTAAATTACCCAGCTGCATTCAATTATCCACAATGCAAGCAAAATACATAGCTGTTCTCATCATACTGCACTTTTGACAAGTACCTGTTTGTTTTGCTTTAGCTTTAGTCCATGCATGAGAGTTATTGAGGTCTGTTTTCTCCTTCATCTTTCCCCCACCTAAGTCTTAGAATGCTACTCAAGTGTTAGGGTTGGACAGAATGGCTGAGCTGTTTTCAAAGAACCACAGTTCCACAATTCCTCTTTGTTTTAGTCCATTAACAAGTGCTGGGTTGTCAGAAAAATCATGATGCATTTTTGCATAGAAAATCAAAGAAAAATATGTTATGACTTTTCCAACATCTCAATACATAAGAGGTACTTTAAAATGTACTGTTATTCCTAAGTCACAGAAAATGTATGTGTTTTATGATTTCCTTGTTTTTATCCACTCCCAAAAAGCAAAAAAAAAAAAAAATTGTAAAAGAAGTATATGTGAAATCAGGGACCAGCAGTTGGCATAATAGCTAGGTAGCTGGACACCTATGTAGTCAGCCACAGTTTGAATCCTGGACCCAGTGGCTTAAACTCATGCCAGGCACATGTGCGTGCATGCCCAAGATCCCGAGAGAATGGAGGAGAAGGGATTGCAGCATGGCCATCCTCCTGGGTGGTGGTGGGGGGGGGGTGATTTCTTGCTTTCTGTCTCTCTGTCTCTTTCTGGTAAGCACACGCACCTATAGCAAAAACCTCTCCAGAGAAAAAGAAGAAGAAATATGTGTGACATCATAACAAAATTTAAAAAAAAACTCAATATAATGGTTTCAGAGAAGGAAATAAGTAAGAATAAATAAAAAAGCTGCTAGGTACAGATGGCTACTTGGTGTCCACGGCTGCAAGGCAAAACCTCATGAAAGCTAAATCATGTTTTCATGCTTTCATTTTCCCAAACCAGATCTCTATCCCAGATTTCTTTTTGAAATTAGTTTGGTTCTAAATGCAAACTCCAAGATATAAACAACACATAGAATTGGGTCTTTAATTAATTTTATGTTCTAATAATTATTCTTAGACCGAACAAAACTTCTAAAGGCAATGTCCACTCCAGGAACAATTTTAGGATCGAATATTAATTAAACTCTGCACAGTTCAATAAGGAAAGTGGGGGTGATTTATGGGAGTTTCCCAATCTAGAACACCATGCTGAACTAATACTCTTCCAGTCACTACAGCCCAGACTTTTATGCTTATAACTCATCTTTCTTTAGTCTGAACCAAATAGGGATCCACAAGAATTGACAGACTTTGGTCTTATTATTTATGTCTTGGTGATTGATAATGTATTGTCTCATTAATGATAATGATCAGAATCGAGAAATCTCTCACTTTTTTGCTAGCGCGTCTTTGGCCTCCCACCATCTACACATGAGCATTCTTCAAAACTCATTAGTCTCTGACACTCTTCACATTTTCTCCATAGAGATGGATCCCTTCCTCACGGTTTCAGGTAGCAACTTTATGAGAAATCGCAAATGTTTATCTCCAATCTAGACCTCCAATAAAATAGCATCACTCCAATTCTAAAATTAAATAAAACTGTAACCCACAGTGTTACTTAAGTGGTAGTTGAAGTTCTTGGGATAGGGACTAAGAACTTTTTGCTAAAGAGAAAATATGAAGTGCATAATAAGTCAAACTACTTAAAACTAAAGATTAAAAGAAAATCTTAAAAATAGTCACAAGAAAATCATCAAACTATGTAAGTAGAAATAGTTACATGGACTTATTAGAAATGATGAAAGTTGGGACTAGCAGATGACATGTTACCTCACTGAACTTCCATGTAGTCAACCACAGTTTGAGTTTGAGTCTCAACCTGGTGGCTTAAAAAAATTCAACTGGGTGCACACACGTGCAAGACCCTGAGAGGAGAATGGACAAGAAGGAATTCTAGCATGGTCATCCATCTGGAGGGTGATTTTTTTTTTTTTTTGAGAGGTTTTTGCTATAGGGCACGTGCACTCACCAGACAGACAGAGAGAGACATAGAGACAGAAAGCGAGAAATCACCCCCCAGGGGGGATGGTCACACTACAATCTCTTCTCCATTCTCCTCTTGGGATTTTGGGCACGCACACACACGCACCCAGCGTGAGTTCTAAGCCACCGAGTCCGGGATGTAAACCACGTTCAATTACGTGGGAATCCAGTGACATAGCCATTACGCTAACTGCTGGTTTTCTGGAGGGTGATTTCTCACTTTCTGTCTCTCTGTTTCTCTCTGTCCCTCCAGCAAGCACACACATCCTATAGCAAAAATCTATCTCAAAAAAATAAAAATAAAAAAGATGAAAGTCAAAGGTAATGAACAACCTTCAAAGAGCAGAAGTTTAAAGAAATTATTTCTATGAATTTACAATTCTATATGCATTACAAATTATTTTAAAATATAGAAGAATGTGCCATGTGCCTTTTTTCAATAAAGGACAGGAGAACGAGGTAGATCAATAAAGAAATATATGACTTTCACAACACAGTAAATCAAGGCAGTCTAGCAGACTTACATTTTCTTCTCATGTACTCATAGAACATTATCTGAGAGAGATACAATTTAGGCCATAGAATGAGCCTAAAAGAAATGAAATACTGCAAAGTATGCTCTCTGACCACAATGGAATTAAACGAGAAATCAATAACAGAAGTAAAACAGGAAATTCACAAAAATCTGTGAATTAAAAACCACTTTTCTAAATCACCAATCGGGAAAAAGAGAAAAAAAGAAAACAACAACAAGAACAAAACGACAACAAACAGAACTTCTGAGTAAAATTAGAAAATACTTAGAGATGAATGAAAACAAAAATTTGACACATACCAAAAATTTCCCTATTGTTGGGACCAGCAGTTATTGTAATGGCTATGTCGTTGGACTCCCATGTAGTCGACCGTGGTTCGAGTCCTGGACCCGGTGGCTTAAAACTCATGCCGGGCGCGTGTGCGTGCATGCCCAAGATCCCAAGAGGAGAATGGAGGAGAAGGGATTGCGGCGTGGCCATCCCCCCTGGAGGGTGATTTCTCGCTTTCTGTCTCTCTGTCTTTCTCTGTGTGTTTGGCAAGCACACACACCCTATAGCAAAAACCTCTCAAAAAAAAAATGCATAGACTGAATCTCACCATGTGAAAATTTCAGTCTAGCTCCAATTGATGTACATTCTACAAAATAACTGACTTGGACTCTTCAAAAATGTCAGGGTAAAGAAATTCAAAGAAAAGTTTAAGAACCATGAACCAATCTTCCAGATTTAAAGAGATGAAGGAGATACATAGCTTAGTTGGGAATGGTTTAGTTGTTATTATCTCTGAAAAACTGTATAAAATTATGGATTCAATAAAGTCATTTGGTGATATTAAAACACTATTCTTAGGGCTGAGCTGTCATGATACAGATGGTGGGAGCCATTGTGCAAGCTGGGGTCATAGGGAAGGTCCTGAGTTTGAACTCCTGATGAACCTGGAATGCCGGGAGTGGGCATGCGTGTGATCCTTCCTGCCTGGAGGTTTAGTGAGGGGACTAAAGTGTTGTTAGACACTGCTGAGGTGACCCTCCCTTCTCCTCAAAAATATTTGAAAAAAAAAATATTCTTTGAAAAAACACTAAGACTATTGGGACTTAATAACTAAATGCAATGAAAGATCCCATACTGGAAACTGAATTCAGGGGAACGTTTATGGAAAAGGCTATTATGGATACAATTAACAAAATTTGAACTTGGACTATATACTAGATGCTAATCTAGTGTCAATACTACATTTTCTGCTTTTGATCACACTACTGTAGTTATGTAAGAGACTGTACATAATCTTAGGAAACCCTCCTTGGTGTATATTAGGAGAAAAGATAGGCTAAATGGCAGCTTACTCTCCCATAATCCTGGGATATATGATAGGTTGAAAGACAGAGATAACATAAAACAATTACATAGAATCTTTAAAATATGTTAAGCTTAGATTAAAAGTATTTGTGAACTCTTTATATGATTCCTACAAGTCTTCTATATATTTGAAATCTTATTAAAAAGCTACAAACATGTTGAATTTCACTGTGAATAGATGAAGACACTTATGAAAGAGTAAGGCAGAGTGTTGTTCCAATGTTGTTATTTTCTGAGTCAACAAAGTTAGGAGCTAGGAAATGGAGATACTTCTTTTAATATCTAGGAAAAGAGCAATTAAGAATCATATGGAAGTTATTTTTCAATATGAAATACTAGACCTGACAGAAGGTGTTCTATGTGAACAACGCCTTATACATTTTAATATATTACCATCAAAAATTCTTTTCATTTTGATCAAAACTGTATTTGAAATTCTTTCAGTACTTTACCATGAAACAAATTTAGTAAACAAGTGTCACTGGGAAGATTTCCTAGTTTTAAGATTCACTCTCAAGATTTAGGCTTTTGGAAAATAAATTATTCATTCCCTCACTGTAGTCTTGAAGGAAGGGTGAAAAACATTTACTGATGCATTTATTTACTTCAGCCCTCAATTCTCAATCAACCATTTGATATTGTCACTTTTTTCTTTGTTGACCATTCATGCTTTCAGAGCTTAACTAGAGAAATATAAATGATATGTCTTCTCCGCTAGGTGGTATTTTAAAATTGCAGTGCCATTTATTATACTTTCCTCCCCTAGGAAATTTTTAAATAGTTTTCCCTCACCCCTAAAGGATATATTTCTTAAAAATGGTAGTATCATATAGAAAAATAAAGTAAAATCTGCAACGCCTGCAATGAATGCACATTCATTTTTTCATTTCTATTTGAAAATTTTAATTTCTTTTGCTTTAGTGAGAACACGGCATTAGAATAATTAAAAGCCAGCAAAAAAAAAACACCCACTCTTCCATTACTTAGTGAAATTAATATTTTTATTTATCATGCCCTTTGAGCTTATCCACATGTAATTTCTATCCCCATATGTATATGGAAAAATACTACAGATACTACATATAGAATGCTATTCTGTACATAATATAGTGCATACATTATAATTTTATCATAGCATTATCTTGACTCTGTCTTCCTTTTCCTCTCTTGTCTCCTTCCCATGGTATATATTAGCAAACTGACATAAATCCTCCAGTAAATGAGTATCTCACATGTTCACAGTATATACAAATATCCACGATCTCATTGATCCAAACTGAGTTGCTCATCAAATGGAGAGCGTAAAAATGATACATGTATAACTGTCCATTGTACTAATTCAATCATAAACATTTAAATACGTTACATGTCTTAAGATATGGACTACCTGATTTTAAATTTTCTTGCATAAATCCCAACAAAACTACCAGTTCATATTTCTTTATCATAGAGCATACTTTTGAAATTGCTTGATAAGCAATTTTTCCAGAGTTTTATAATTTCCTTCCCTGCCCTTTTCACAATGGCTTTTCCTATATCTAAGTTCCAAATACACATTTTTAGGGACTTCTATTTATGTAGTCTTGACAAAGTTTTTAGTTCTACTCTTACGGAAACAGCAACTCTCCTCTATTACCTCTATTTATAATCACTTTGCATAACATTTCATCAAATGTCATAATTATAATGACAAGAACAAATGACACAAAAATATATACTGAAAGTCTGCACTCTATAGTAGAAACTGAAAGATTGTAAGATACAGTAGCAGAGAAGGCAACTGTAGGTACTAGAGACAGTATAGATAGGGTTAATATGGGGTGGGTGATAGAGGGTGGGAGGGGAACAGGGGAAAATACATTTAGTTTACAAAAATAAAAAGTTATTTGCTGATGAAAATGTATATGGTAGTGGTTTTGCCTTGACTGATATGCAGTGTATTCATGCTGAGAAAAGCCATGTTGTACACTGTAGAGGTGTGCAGTGAATAAATGTAAATAAAAAATAAAAATAATTTGGTTGCAAATACAACTGTCCCTCAGTAAGTGACAGTTGAATGGTAGGAAGAGAACTCCATGAATGACCAGATCTGAATTAACTTTTAGTGGGCAATCCATAGGCTTTTTGCATGTGTGAGAAGGGGAAGGAGAATATAGATAGATTTGATGCATCAGCTAAGTGGAAGATGACTGAATATTTTAGGTTATTTAGGTTTTCTATAGATGGAATTATACAGTAAATATTTATCAGCAGCTTTCCTTTCTCACTAATGACACATAATTGCTATTTTTCAACAATAGCTTAGATCTAACTCATTCTTTTCAGTAGCTGAATTGCATTTAATAAAATGAATATCTTAAAAATCCAATCAATCTTCTTTCATGGGTGTAGTCCTATTACTTCGACTTCTGGCCACTTCCAACAATGTTTTAATGTGGATCTCTATACATATGCCCTTAGATATTGCTACATTTGGGACCAGCAGATGGTATATGTTTACATGGCTGAACTCCCACATTGTTAACTGCGGTTCAAGTTCCAGACCCTGCCACTTAAAACTTACGCCAGGCACATGTGAGTGTGTGCCCAACATCCTGAGAGGAGAATGGAGGAGATGGGATTACAACATGGCTACTTCTGTCTCTTTGTCTCTGTCTCTCTGGTGAGTGCATACACCCTATGACAAAAATTTCTCTTAAAGAAAAGATACTGCCACATTTTTAATAGGATTAATTCTCTAAAGAGTGTTTCTCTTGTCTTCCAATTTCTTCTTTTAATATCCTTAAAATCAAGACATAATTATGTCATATGTTAAAATAAGATCAGGGTTTCAAAATATGTATTCATAATTTATGTTTATACTTGGCAAGATTTTAACTGCTTTGAAAATGTGGACCAATGTGTGGAGAGACTGTTGAAAATTTTGAGTCCACCAGAACTCAATAGCCTATTACCCATCTATTAACTTGAATGGATTTGTAAGTAAATTTTCCTGGCCCTCATACTTCTTGCTTTCTGAGAATACTACATCAAGGCTAGATCTTATTTATTCCTATTATTTCTTTCCCCTACAAAATTTACCACTGAGCCCAAAACAGTAAATAAATCTAAGTCTATACCGAGATGGTATAAGAAAATATAAAGACTTTAGACACACAAAATGTTAACATGATATATACCGAAGTATGTAGTTTCTATTTCTTATTAGTCAGGCCATGCTATAATATAAAATGATAACATGATATATACCGAAGTATGTAGTTTCTATTTCTTATTAGTCAGGCCATGCTATAATATAAAAGTAAGATCTGTTTTAAGTATCTTGTGATCATATGAATTATTTTGATATTTATAATTCTTATATTATGGGACAATGGGTTGGCATGTGCTATACTTCCATTTCACAGTGACCAGCATTAATAAGCTATTTCAGGCAGATTCAATGATTACAAGAATCCTAGGAAAGTACCAGGGTCATCAGGTTACATAAATTTCCCCTTTAACATCTCCAGTCACGCACTGCATCTTCTAAACGGGCTGCTATCTGTGAGCATCTAATGATGTCTGATTGCTGATTCTGCAAGATGTACTTACGTGCTTCAGCATAGAGGAGATCCGATGTATTAATATGATAGTTATTCTCTTGATTATCAATATCCTTGAAAAGCTGTTAAAGTTCACTGTTAGCCAGAATTATGGACATTGGGATTTGTTGTATTTTTTTCTTTTACTCGTTTTAAACATTCCTTGTATATTTAAGTCAGAAATATAGAAAACAATAGAACCCTGAAGTTATAAAAATATATTTTGAATTTGTTCATTTATTGCAAAAGTAAGTATTTCTTTCTTGTCTTATTCTTCTAGATTAGACTAGAAAGTGGCATAGATTTTTTTTTAAAGAAAATTGTGGAAATCTTTTTAATTGTGGGAATCTTTTTAATGAAGTAGTTTTGTATATTAATCATGCAGAGAAACTATTTGGATCTTAATTTCATTATTACCTCCGGCCCTTACATACTTTTACTTTTTTAAAGAATTATTTTATGTAACTTTGTGTATTCATGTTTTACCAGAAAGGAACAAAGTGAGAGAGAGAGAGAGAAAGGAAGAGTGAAAAAGGAAGCTGCCAGGTCCGGAACTCAAACAGCAGTCGGTCCTGTGGGAGTCCAGCTCTCTGAATCACCACGCCACCTGCTGGCCCCCTAGCAAACTTTTTAAGCAAAAGGAATGATGAAGTAGGCCTTAAGGTTTTTGTTAATGTTTGGCAAGAACTGACTAGTCTCTGTGGGTTTGTGTAAATCTTGCAGTATGTATACACGAAGCAGATGCACAGGTATATAATAAATAAGTGATACAGGGCCATTGTCTGTCATGTTAAAATCTTAATCGTGAGAGTTAGCATAAACATTCACTTCCTTCTGGGTTAACAACAATGAAACTGATCATCTCTGTTTTTCAAAACACTTGTTAAGAGGCCTCATATTGGATTGTTGGGAAACTCATGATGCATTTTTGCATAGAAAAATATGTCATGGCTTTCCTGAGAACCTAATAATTTTTATGACCCAATATTTCTTGACCACTGTATTTATGATATTTTTCAGTTAGGATTTCTGCCAAAATCACTGGATGTCTAATTCTTGGGCAACAAAGCAAAGAAGGAAGCAGAGTAGCAAAGTAAAATAGTTGTTGCTGCTAGGAGGGTTCTCTACACCTTCAAAATCAATTATACGCTGTAATACTTAACAACCAGATCTCAAGAGTGAGGCCACTCTCCTTTGTAACATTTACATATTATTATAGTATAAATACGCCCATTATAAATGATTACCATGACCAGCATATCTCTGAACACAGATTAAGGAAGCGATGCTGACCACCAGACCTCTCGAACCACCATTATTCCCTTCCAACAAACTGATTTAAAATCACTTGCCCCCACCCCCTCATATATAATCAACTGAAATTGAGGAGGAGATGGGAAACAAATCCAGAGAGCTAAAAAGAGAAGTTGTATTTCATATTCCCTAACGAGAAAAAAGCTGCTAAAGATAACCAGAAAGGAGCTTATATTTTAGATATGGTTTCAGTAAGACTATTTACAAGTCGAAACACTTGTATTTTCCACTATGTTTGAGAAAGTATATTAATTTATTATTCTTGAGGTGTCTACGGATCACTGTTGGAACAAGTCATGGCTCATAACAGGTACCCAATCATTTTTTGGCATGTATTATGCTTCTACAGAAAAATTATAGACAAATAGAACAAGTAGAATGAGTTTACATATTTTTTCTTTTTTTTTTTTTTTTTGAGGGTTTTTTTTTTTTCGGTATTGGGCGGCGTGCGCTCGCCAGACAGACAGTGAG
>NW_006159557.1:1605359-1626566 GCF_000334495.1 Tupaia belangeri chinensis | reverse complement strand
GGTTTTTTCGCTATAGGGCGCGTGCGCTCGCCAGACAGACAGAGAGAGACATAGAGACAGAAAGCGAGAAATCACCCCCCAGGGGGGATGGTCACGCCGCAATCCCTTCTCCTCCATTCTCCTCTCGGGATCTTGGGCACGTACGCACACGTGCCCGGCGTGAGTTTTAAGCCACCGGGTCCGGGACGCGAACCGCGGTCGACTACGTGGGAGTCCAGCGACATAGCCATTACGCTAACTGCTGGTTCCCCATATTTTTTCATATGTGTTGCACCATCAGAAAAGACAGGACACATTTTTTCTGGTTTGCTAAGCAAAAATGTATCATGATTTTTCCAATAACTCAATATATACATTTGCTCTTTAACTTACAATGAGGTTACTTTCAATAAACTCACAGTAAGCTGAAAATATTTTAAATCATAATATTTTGGGGCCAGCAGATGGCATAACAGTTGTCACTGGACTTGCACATGGCTGACCATGGTTTGAGTCCTGGACCCAGTGACTTAAAACACACTGGGCACATATGCATGTGTGCTCAAGATCCTGAAAGGAGAATGGTGGAGAGGGGATTGCAATGTGGCCATTCTCCTCACCCCCAGGGGGCGATTTATCATTTTCCCTCTCACTATCTCTGTCTCTACCCAACCAGTGAATGCACCCTAAGGTGAAAAACTTGATAAGAGCAATCCGTGTTAGTCATTCTACTACCTTAAAAGCTAACTTCCTCTAGTAATACCCTCATAGTCATATCTAGAATTGTGCCTAAACAAATAACCGGGCACTCCAGGGCCCAATCAAATTGACACATAAAACTGACCATCAGAAATCTGCCCCCTTTGGGGTCAGCAGTTAGTATAATGCCTATGTCACTGGACTACCATGTAGTCGACCACGGTTCGAGTCCCAGGCCTGGTGGCTTAAACTCACACCAGGCGTGTGTGCATGTGTGCCCAAGATCCTGAGAGAATAATGGAGGAGAAGAGATTGTGGCATGGCCATTCCCTCTGAGGGGTGATTTCTCGCTTTCTATCGCTCTGTCTCTCTCTGTCTTTCTGGCAAGCACACGCACCCAATAAGAAAAACATCTCTCAAAAAAAAGAAAAAAAAAAAAAGAAATCTGCCCCCTTTCAATTTGGCACCCATAAACATCAACTTAAATTATGCTTAATCTCCAAGTAAAGATGATAACAAAGTTCTGATTCTGCCAATAAAATACATCTCTCCTGCATACAACCGAAGATGCGCAACCACTTCCCCCAGAAGAGGTTAAAACCTTGAAAATTGTTTAATCTTTCCCTTGACCTCCTGTACCTTAATATCTACTATGTAAACTTAATACTTAAACACTGCAATAAAAAGTAATTACATCTTGGGGTCAGCAGGTAGCATGGAGTTTAAGGTACGGGACCCCATATGGCCTACTGTGCAATTCAAGTCCGGGACCCAGCAGCCATAAAATCACACAGGGTACATGTACGTAAAATGCCCAAATCCTGAAGAGAAAGGAGAAGGGATTGTGGGGTGGCTACCTGCCCTGGGTAGAAGTGGAGGAGTGATTTCTCACCCCACTCCCTACCCCAGCAAGTGTATATGCCCCATAGCAAAAACTAAAATAATAATAATAATATTAAATCAATAGCATCTGTTACATGATAACAGAAAAAGAGTGAGAAGAAAGATATTGGTTTAATATATATGAACAAACACATATATTGGTTTAATATATATGAACAAACACACATACATTTAAACAAGAAAAAGGATATTTATGATAATTACTGTCTTCATATCTTAAACTAATCACATAGTTATAGCTGATTTTTTTTTTTTTGAGAGGTTTTTGCTATAGGGCGCATGCACTCGGCAGAAAGACAGAGAGAGACAGAGAGACAGAAAGCAAGAAATCATCCCCCAAGGAATGACCACGCTGCAATCCCTTCTCCTCTTGGGATCTTGGGCAGGCATGCATGTACACATGCCTGGCGTGAGTTTTAAGGCACTGGGTCTGGGACTTGAATCACGGTCGACTACATGGGAGTCCAACAACATAGCCATTACGCTAACTGCTGGTCCCAGTTATAGCTGATATTTACAGTAAACTTCATACTCTGCCTGTTCTGCATTTCTTTTGCCTTGATCAAGTACTCAGCTAGTCTTGAGTCTTTACCTGGTAACACTAATCTTCATTCTTGAAAGGCCATTATAAGTCCTGCCTGGATTGGGTTGCTGTAGTTTTCCGTTGATCTTAATCATAAGGCGTGGGAATAAGAAGAGACACCGTAAGGTACTTCCCGTTCTAGACATATTCATTTTTACCTCAACTGTGGAACTGTCATCTAATTTTCCCCTTCATAGTCAGGATTCATCACCCCAGCCAGCACAGAAACTCCCTCTTTGTTGATTCAGAGACCAAAGGAGTACAAAGTGGTCAGGTTGCAATAATAGCATTTAGTTCTATGAAATCATGGTTATTTCTCATGGGGGAAAATATCTTTTTCTTGGAACTCTTAAGGCCAGTATAAAAAAAAAATTTTTAAACTATGGGAACAAAAGAATATTTTTGCTAGTGGATCATTGCAAACAATAGTAAGTGGTGCATCTCTCATTTTCATCTTTTGATTCTTGAACACATGAGTCCTCCATAGATGAAGCAACCTCACATATTAGATGCTGATTCAGAGTATACTGAGCCTTCTGGAGAACCATGTCCAGCCCTGCACAGTATTGCACCTCTCTCTGACACTGTAACTGAGTCTTTGAAAGGCCCCTCCACCATCATCAAGTCAGCTGCTTCAAGATTGTGGGACACATGTTAAGACTAGTACGTTCTTTGTTTCTTGTTTTGTTTTGTTTTGTTTTGTTTTTTTGTTTTGTTTTGTTTTGTTTTGTTTGCTATGAAGTGAATTCTTTGATTGGAAGTAACACTATGTTGCATGTATCGATGGTGGATAAGGCATTCTGTAAGTCCGCAGAATAGATAGTTTGACAGAAGCATTTGGGTGCAAGAACGACATAGCCATAGTCAGTATAAGTGTCTAATTCAGTCAAAATAAAACACTACTTTTTCTGTGATGGAAGTAGACCAATGTAGTTAACTTGCCGCTAGATAACTAGCTGATCTCCCTAATGAATAGTGACATATTGGGGACTTTCTTCTACTAGGTGGTGGACACTCAGCAGTGACCATGACCATATTGGACTTGGTAAATGGAGGTTCATGTCCTGAGATTATGAATAACCTTAATCCCTGCTATTATGGACACTTCATTTATGAGTCCACTAGGTGATTACAAGAGGGTGCTGAGGAAAGAGGACAACAGAACTGGTTGTAGCCGCAGAACTGGTTGTACGTGCGCTAGATTATTAAAACTCTCATCTGCTGAACCATTCTTTATCAAACAGTCACGTGAGACGCAGATGTCTCATATCTTTTGCCCACTCAAAGAGAGTTACCCACATGACTCTTCCCAAAATACCCTTGTCACCAATTTTTCCAATTATGTTCCTTCCAAGTTTCTGATAACTCAGCCATACAATTGACTACAGGCCATATTTCAGTACACAATTGCATGTGTAGGCATTTATTCTCATATGAAAAGTGAATAACCAGTTTTACTACTTGAAATTCTGGCCACTTGGAAGATCTTCCTTCACCATTATCCTTCGTGAATGTTGTCAGTGCTATAGCTCTCTGTTTTCAGTGACACCTACATATCGTGCAGAATCATACATAACTTCAGTTTTCTCATTCTATGTAAGATGACTGCGAGTAATTCCTTATGAGGCCATAGATGCAGGCTGGGAGAAAGAAGGCAGTGTAGCAGAAAGGGGGAATCAGGAGCATTCAGTCCACTTTTTCACGTAGTTCACCTGGGCCTGCAGTGTGTCTTCAGGATTGATGTCATATATCCCACTTCAATTTGATGATGGAACGATGCTGTACAGTCCCACTATGTGACTTGATGGGTCAGATCAAAGCCAGCTGGTGATAGGGAGCTCGAATTTCATGGTGGATCACAGCTAACTATTCTGTCTCTTAAGGAACAGTAGCCGGTCAAGAGCTGTTTCTCAAATTAATAGTTATCCACAAGGGATGGTAGTTCTTTGTTCCAAAATCCTGAGGGCCTACATTTCAATTTACCTACATGTGCTACCTTGGTTTGCATGTGCTTTCCCCTCCACTAAATTTATGTTTTAAATTTTGATTTGCCATTGTAAAGGTGTTGAGAGGGTAGGGAACCTAATCTGATTACAGTTCTGAAAGATAGGGCTCTAGGGAAGTGGTTATATATCAAGGTTGGGCCCCCATGATTGAATATTGATGGGTTTCTATGAAGAGGGAATGAGACCAGGGTAGAGACACATGGACAATGACACAGACACTCCACCATGCTTTGATGCAGCAAGAAGTCCCTTACCAGATGCCAGCACCACACTCTTAGATTTCTCAGCCTCCAAAACTGAGCTACACAAAGTTCTCTTATCTTAAATGACCCAGACTCAGCTATTTCTGTTATCAGTAACATAGAGGATGAATACCATCTAAATCATTTTTAACAAGAATTTTACCTTCTTTTTTTTCTGTTAAGTGTTTCTTCCATTTGTCTTTATTTTTGTTGGATTTCTTTCCCATTTCTGATTTGCAAATGTCTTGCCAATTAGTCTAGATTAGTTCCCACCAATGATTCCAGAAAGTGTTCCTATTTGTCATGTCAAGCACCACGAGTCTGCTGAGTTATGCCCAAGTGGCAGAACTGCTTGCACAGCAGCCTGGATCCACCATGGAGCCTCCCCTTGTTCCAGACTTCTCTCAAAGCTAGGATCTTTTCAGATAACTGGGAAAGTGGGTCAAAATAACACACTTGAATGTAGAATATGTTGCCTCCAAAATCCAAAGAGGCTTCAAGGCATTGCACCTCTGTTTTGGTCATAGAAAAGGCCAGATGTGATCATTTTTCCTTCACTTTGGAAGCGATAACTCAATATGCTCCATACCATTGGATCTCTAGAAATTTTACTGAGGTAAAAGTCACCTTTATTTTATTTTCTTATTTACATCCTATTATTACACATCTCTGTACTGCACAATATGGTGTTTCACCGTATATATGTAATAGAAGACAAATCTAGCTTATTACTGACTGTTTTCTCATTTTTCGTTCAGCATTATTGACCATTGCTAAGACATGCAATCAACTCAAATATCCAAGAGTAGACAAATGGAATGATAAAATGTGACACGTATACATTATGGAATACCACTTAGCCATTAAAAAACAATGACACTTTATATGTGATACAAGAAGATGAATATGGAAGATATAATGATAATCAAAGCAAGCCAGACTGTGAAAGAGAGGCATTGTATGCCCCCACTTATTATTTACTGAATATCTGCACTCTATAGCAGAACCAGAAACATTGGAAGGTATAATAGCAAGGAGGGCAACTATAGGTACCAAAGACAGTATAGGAGAGGTAATGGAGTTAGGAGGTAAGGGATCAAGAATCAAGGGATCAAGGATGGAAAAAGAAAAACATTTAACTTACATAGGAATGAAAATTTATCTGTTAATGATAATGTATATAGAAATATCTACAATTTGATTTATATGCATAGTATTCATGCTAGGAAAAACCATTTTGTATGCTATGATGATGTACAGTGATTAAATATAAATTTTAAAAATGTAAAAATAATTACCATCTACATCATTTTCAACAGAGAACTTTACATTATTTTTTCTTTAAGTGTTTCTTCCATTTGTCTTTATTTTTTTGAATTTCATTCCCACTTCTGATTTGCAAATGTCTTGTCAATTAGTCTAGAGTAGTTGCTACTTCTTGATCACTGTGTCAATATGCATATGATTAATGTAATTGACTGATATGCTGTCTTGTGCAAGGGAAAAGTGAACAAGATAACTGAGAACTAAATTTGATATAGGATTGGTGAGTTGATAAGCCCCTGATAAAGGTCTGTGAAGGTATATTGTTGGCCTTGTCAGCCTAGAGTAAACTGCTTCTGATGGGTCTAAGTGACAGATATGAAGAAAAAGACATTTGCCATGTTAACAACTTCATACCAGGTACCAAAAGATATGTTAACTTTATAAAGCAATGAGACCACATCTGATACAGCAACTTCAAATGGAATTATAACCTGGTTGAGTTTATAATAATTCACTACCACATAGTTATTTGTGTCACCCCAAAATTCATAAGTTAGAACCTAATCCTTACTGTCAAGGTATTTGGAGGCTTTAAGAGGTAATTACTATTAGATTAGGTCAGCTCCTGTGATGAGATTAATGGTCTTATAGAAAGAGGGAAAGATAATTTTTTTTGCATGCATCCACCAAGGAAAGGTCACGCAAAGACATAACCAACAAGAGGATTTTCTCTGCTGACTGTGCTTTCATTCTGATCTCAGTGTTCCAGTTCCCAAATCACGAGAAATGTATACTTGTAGTCTAAGCCACCCAGGCTATGATATTTCAATATAGCAGCCCAAATAGACAAAGACCACTACTGTCACTCTATAAGATCCATCTGTCTTTCGCAGAGGCTGAAAAGAGAATTGAATAGGGATGTTGTAGGCATCACCATGTCCAGTATTTTCAAGTTCTTGATGATAGTACTAGTCTTACTTCTTCCAGGAATGGGCATTGATTTTGATTTACTATTTTCCTAGGAAGAGGGAATTCTAGTGGCTTCCATTTGGCCTTTCTTACCATAATAACCCTTACTAAATAGGTAAGGGAAACAATGTGGAAGATCAGCTAACTGCTGCCTATATTTATTCCAAGTATGTAGATTAGAATGAGGGAACAACCACAATAGGGTTTCAGGAACCAACTGGGCACATGAGATGGCCCTGACCTCAAACTCCATTAATCATCTGATACACCCCTTCTCTGACTAGTGGACCAAAGGGGATTTTGTCTCCTCTGATTAATGTCAATTGATAGGCAGTGTCCAGTAGTCCCTAAAAGGTCTGATTATCTCCTTTTTTCCAATGCACAATTTCCCTCAGAAAAGTCCACAGGTTCCTCTCGGGAAGCCTGGGAAAGATTAACAGTACACTTTTTGGCATTGTAATAGGGTCCTTTCTTGAGAGAATTCAGCCTCTCCTTCATTTAAGGGGTTCTGGACCTTTAAAATATCTTTGGTCTAAGAATTGACTGAGGAGTTGCAACTTTAAAATCTAGAATGTTTTGCCTATACAGATCAAGAATTTAGTCGCCTATATTCATTTCACTTCTAGGAATTTGATCAACTAAGCAATTGCATAATTCTGTGTGAGTCAGACTATTCCAATCACTGTTCTTTTCTTTTCTGTCCACTAAAGAAACCCCTCCCACATTGTCTTTGGGATTCAGTGCTCTCTCTTGTCCCCCACCACCTCAGGATCCAAGTACTCTCATTGCATATAGATATTACAGTTCAGTGACTAGAGTTTTCACTGTAAGATCTGACCTGAAGTGAACACAATAGATCTCTTCAACGATGCCAGGGATTCTCACATAAATTTACTGCTCACAGTCACAGTGAAAGGTATGCCTTCTGGATTCTCCCAGAGTGGGTGACTAGATCTGAAATGACAAACTCATTCTGACATTTCAATCTCATTAACTCTTTGAATACCTACTTCTACATTAATCTAAGTTAAGTCTGGAATTTGCTCCAACTTGATCACACTATGAATTACCTTTTGGTCCACACTTTAGTCAACAAACCAAACTTTTAGAACCCTTTTTAACCATGCAAGCTGCATTATATTCCTTTCACTTTTATCCCACACTCTTTTTAAAAATTTAGATGTATTTATTTTTAATTGGCAGAAGTTGTGTTCTCTCAATAGAGAGAGAGAGAAAGAGAAAGGAAGCACACCTGGAGAGGTGTAGTCACACCACAATCCCTTTCTTCCACTTCTCTATCCTATCAGAATTCTGAACATGCACACACATGCGTCCAGAATGTTTTTCAAGCTGCCAGGGCTGAGACTGAAACTGTAGTCAGACATATGAGATCTGACCTTCTATGCAATTCATTTGATGCTTCCCTATTGTGCCATCTCTACCTCACTTTCTTGATATTCATTCCAACAAGTTTCACATATTCCTGACTGTATAAATTAGAAAATGCAATGATTATTTTGGAATTTAGGGCATTTCCTCATGAAATACACTTTGAATCTTACCCTTAGAGTCCTGCAGGGCCATTAATCTAGAATCAAAGAGCAACAGTGAGGGTGAGTCTTAAGACGTGCAGCAATGTCCTACATAGCACCGTCTCAGGGAAGGCCATTGTAGTGTCCTCAGGCAATGAAGGTCAATCTTCTTAGGAAAGGTGGAATGTTGTGAAGAGACCACTACCACTGGGGTGAGATAGTCATTTATATCAACAAAGAAGAGCATCAGAATTTTTTGGATCAATATCCCCAGTTTCATCAGGGTCTACCTACATGTTCCAATACCAACTTTGAGATTATAATTCCTTCCAAACTAATATGCTCTTTTACAATTGCCCAAATGTAAAAATGACCAACTTTTAGAGCTGACACCCTGCAAAGCTGGAAATTCAACTTGTATTGTAATAGAAACCAGTTTCAGAATGATATTCTGTGTTTGAATTTTAGCAATCTCAGCTCTGGGGCTATAGGAGATAGGAATCCCCTGGAGGCCACATATAGAAGTTTTCAGGTTATTTATACAGTGACTGAGCTAGAAATTTGAATTCTTGAGCACATTTTTTAAAACAACTTCATCCAACAACATTGAAGACAAGTAGTAAATCTCATTTATTCAATAGTTTTCTAAAACTATTGGAAATTATACACAGTAACACTGCTCCTTCTTGTAAGCGATTGATTAGAAATATCCAATGTACATATTTTGCCTACCTCAACTGCCAGAACACACTGCAGACTATTGGTGCCTTCTCAACTTCTGGAACTAATTGCTAGCAACTTAAATCTAATCAGATTAGAAAGTTCATTTCGAAAACCCCAGGACCAAGTCAGAAAATACATCCTTAAAATTCAGTTTAGCAATAAAAGTCAACGCTGTACAAGACAATTCCATATTGGAAGATTTTGAGTTGCAGTCTTGTGACTTCTCCCAATATGCTAGTACTGGCCTTCCCCATGATCTGGGGCTGACTAAAGGCTGGAGAGTGGATTGTGGCACCAATTCTATATCTAGGGTACTGTCTCTCTCTGTCCTGTACGGAACAAGTAAGTAAACTTAAAAAAAAAAAAATCTGTTCCTCTAGAATCATCCTCAGTAACAAAATCTATATTAGTAAGGTTTTGTAGAGAACTAGGACCATTAGGAAAAGTGTGTAATCTATACACACACAGACACACACACACCCTGTTGGTTCTATTTTTATAGAACAAATGGTTCTATACATTATGAAGAATTGGTTCATATGATTTTGGAGGCTGAGAAATCTCAATATTTGCAGTCAACAATCTGGAGACCCAGGAGGGCCAATGGTGTATTTCCAGTCTAAGTCCAAAGGCAGAAGGCATGTCCCAATCCAAAGACAGTCAAGCATAGGAAGGGAATTCTATCTTACTAAACTTGTTTGTTCTATTCAGTTCTTCATTAATTGGATGAGGTTCCAATCACCCACGTTTGGAGGCTGATCTACTTTATCCAGTCAACCAATTCAAATGTTAATCTCATTCAGAAATACCTCCTGAGACAAGCACAGAATATTTAACCCAATATTTGGGCACCCATGTTCACACATAAAATCAGCCATCATAATTCATGATCAGGGTTTTAAACATCACCATATGACAATGCTAGCTATTCTAGACAAGTATGAAATGATTTAACAAGATGGCTTTTCATTTTTCCCATATAAGCACAAGAGGCCATAATTGTTTGAAACAGAATCATCCTCTAACCATGTATCCACCTATTTATTCTATTTTGTGAACTTTCATGAGATTTTGTTGGAACTCACTGAACCATTCATCACCTCAAGTTTACTCTCAAGTAAGGATTTTATTACATTTTCTTCTTAGAAGGTTATGATGGGTTAGTGTAAATGGTCAGTTTGGTGGGCAGCAGTACTATCCTAAACTATAGAAAAATTTTGTCAAATAGAACTTTCCAAGATGATGAAAAATATTCTGTATCTGCACTGTTGCATTAAAAATCTGTCTCAGCTGAACTAGCCACTTTTTAAGTGCTCTATTGCCACTTTGTTAAATTATATTAAATCAAAATTTAAACAATCAACAGGGCTAGTGGTTTCCACATCGGAAGTACAGTCTGACAAGATAAGTTGCCAATGCTTATTTCTTCTCTGTTAGCAAAACTAATAGTCTGTGTGTTCCTGATAGTGGGAAGTAATACAAAGTGACATTCCACTAGGCTGCCTCAGATGGGAAGGTTGTGGGTCCAAGTCCAGGACCTTCTTGAAAATGCTAGACACGTACATGCCCGTGATCCAGGACTGGCTGGCTGGGAGTAAATTGTGACATGAAGACCCTGCTGAGTGCTGTCTCTCTATCTCTCTTGCTCATGGAAGACATAAATAAATAAACTTAGAAAAAAATTAATAGCCAAGAATTCTGTCCTATGGAATGTTAATCGTGGCACTGTGGAAAAACTTCATAAATTTTAAAAACTGTTTTCCTTAATAGTGGCAAAAGTACAACAAATTATACCCTCACAAGAAACTGACCTGGTCATGATATCCAGTATCATCGTCCATCTAATTCAAAACATTTTCAGTTGTAAAATTTCCCAAAGCTAAAATTCGAAATGAAGTGGGTTTTTTTGTTTTGTTTTTTTGTTTTTGTTTTTTTTTTTTGGTTTTTTTTGAGAGGTTTTCACTATAGGGTGTGTGCACTCGCCAGACAGACAGAGAGAGACATAGAGACAGAAAGTGAGAAATCACCCCCCAGGGGGGATGGTCATGCTGCAATCCCTTCTCCTCCATTCTCCTCTCGGGATTTTGGGCATGCACGCACACGCGCCCGGCGTGAGTTTTAAGCCACCGGGTCTGGGACACGAACCGTGGTCGACTACGTGGGAGTCCAGCGACATAGCCATTACGCTAACTGCTGGTTCCCTCAAAATGAAGTTTTGTAGAAAATGTTTGTTTGCAAGAAAGCTTAAAGACTTTAGTTACATCTTAAGAAGGGCATAATTTGCATTATTAGATTAAATTGAAATCAATGAAGTATGTTTTAATAGCGTGTATGGTTTTATACTGTTTACAAAAATTCACTGATGCTTGTAAATGTATAGGCCCTGTGCTGTGTTGTAGGAAGTGCACATTTTGCAGCAGATAGATTTTCAAAGACTCTCATTTTCTTTCACAACAGCAATTTTGAACATAGATGAAGATTTAGCAAGAGGAAGGTAGAATAAATATTAGAAATGAGCATGCATATGGTAGTTAATGAATAAATATTTGAATGAAATAATTTTACTGATTTGAAACTCATGAAAACACCTAATGTAGAGGTTTATTTTTCTGTTGTTAGTTTAAAAATACATTTTAAGTCTTTATAAAACATCTGAAGAGTTACTTAACTCCTAGCAACACACTAAAAATCACCTTAAAAGGTTGAAGTGTATATTTAGTTGGAAAACTACTACAATATTCTGTAAGCTAAACCTTATTCCAAAAAAACTGCCTAAAATCCTGTGGTTATTATAAATTTGGCAGAAGAGCCTCTTCTATAGGTTATTAAAATGTTTTTGAGCCTAAATTAAAATAAAACAAAAACAGCAACAAAATTATGTACAATTCAAAGTGATTTGGGCCGTCAGATGACTTGGTGGTTGGGATACTGGACTCCCATTCGGTCAACAATAGTTCAAATACTGGACTCTGGTGGCTTGCTTTCTCACTTTCCTTCTCTCTCTCTGTCTCTCTCTGGTCAAATTAAAATAATAATAATAATTAACAAAATTAAATAATTTTTTAAAATTATGATTAACTGAAGTTTTTATAGCTTATTTATTTATTTATTTTGGAAAAAAGGCCACCTAATTCCTCCAATTAAAATATCAAAGGCATGAACAAAACTGTTTGACTGGTATACTCAGTGATAAGGAAACACAAGCTTAGTTTAATTCATCCTTCTAAAGCGCCAACTGACAAGCTTTCATTGAATTTGGTCCAGGCTCAAAAGTATAATTGATGTCAGCTCAAATTCTCAGTCAGAGACAAACACTGAATCTGTTGCTGTTGGCTTTGTTTGGGTTTCAGGTGCAGGGCCCTTGCCATATGGTATCCTTGAGGCAGAGTTTTTGTTATGGTCTGTGTGTGTGTGTGTGTGTGTGTGTGTGCTTTTTAATATTGCAAACAGCTTTCAGTTGCAAAGCAAACAAAGAAAAGGCAATCCACTCATTGCCTAGAACCACTACAGACCACCAACTGCTGGGTGCTATTAAAGTTACATAGAGCATTAGGCAAATAGAAGTTTTATCTGAGATATTGCCTCACCAATGAATTCTTTATTTGCCCTTGAATCTTGTTTTCTTTTCACCAACAAATGGCTGTGCATTTATAATTAATGAATCGACGCTGTATTATTAATATAAAATTCAAGACATTTTGCAACAGGCCAGTTTATTATTTATTCTATTTTTGCACCCAGAATGCTTACTGAATTATCATTGCCTGTGACAGAACATTTTTATATCTGTAAAAAATATTTTTAAATGACATATCATTTAGATTAAATACAAAATAAATGAATGAATAAGTGAATTAATGAATAAATTACTGCTGAAGATGCTGTTAATAATTGAAAATATAGATTCTACAGCATGGTCAATATATTTAAAACTATAGATAATAGATTTGAAAATTTTTAAGTTCCCTTACTTGTTTATATGACTATAACTCTAATCACTCAATCAATTTATTATCAAAGACCTATCAAAGTTAGGCATTGTCCAAAGTCTTACAGGGAACATGGACTTAAAATTCCTACACTTAGGACCAGCAGATGATGTAATGGTTGCATAGCTGGGCTCTCACATAGTTGACCATGGTTCTAGTCCTGGACCTGATGGCTTGAAACTAATGTTGAGCATGTGTGCATGCCCAAAATCTAGAGAGGAGAATGGAGGAGATGGGATTACAACATGACCATCCCACCTGAGAGGGATTTCTTGCTTTCTGTCTCTCCATCTCTCTTGTGGGTGCATCGCCCTATAACAAAAATCTCTCTTAAAAAAAAAGAATAAAATTTCTATACCCAAGAAACAAAGAATTTTTATATCTAAGAGGAATACATATGAAACACCAGTGGAAATTATAGGCAGAATATAATTATTAAGTATCAGTATAATATCATTTAATGGTCAAGGTTATAAATATATCCTGGAAGCCTCCATAAAAGTAGTGGAATTTAGTAGTTTCAAGGAATAAATAGATTTTACTTAGATATTGAACATTATTCCGAGTAAGACTAATAGCATGAGAAAAAATTTAGAAGTCTGAAGGAACATGCTGGGTTATTTAATGTGGACCCCAGCATGACTGGAATGGAATAAGTAAAATCTCAAGATAAGTAACTTGCAGGATTTTTAAGAATCTTATTTTTAGGAATATAGATTTGATATATTTGAAAATATTTTTTTAGTGAAATCTGAGATTGTAAATTAATCTACCCAAGATCCTCAAAGACATCTGATTAGACCATGAAGGCAGATTCACAGGAAATTTTCACTTTGGTCTCTTATATACATGAAGATTTTGTAAAATTGGTTGGATAAAAGATCTCATTTAATTTTTAAAAAGATTTCAATAGACAATAACAAATTTGTATTTTCTTAAATCAAACATATGATAAGTTCAGCCCATATAAGGATATATACCACTCTCATAGTGCAATAATTTAATTTTTCAAACTTGGTCATTGTTGTGAATATCAGGAAATTATGAAGAGAAGCCAATACTCTGGAAATCATGACTCTAATTTATACTTATACTTTCCATATAATAGTATAATTAACAAATACATTCCCAATAAAAAATAAATTAGTTGACTCTATTGAAAAAAATATAAAACAAATTTTAGGTATTATGTTCCTTCTGCCAGACATTTTGGAAGGGCAATATTTTCAAAATGATTATAAGAAGAGTCAGCAGATGGCCTTGTGGTTACGTCGCTGGACTCCCATATGGCAGACTGTGGTTAAAGTCCTTGACCTGGTAGTTTGAAACTCATGCCGGACATGTGTGCGAACGTACTCAAGATCCGAGGATGAGAATAGAGAAGGGATTGCAACACAGCTGTCTCCCATGGGGCAGATTTCTCACTTTCCCACTCACTTTCTCTGTCTCTATCTCTCTAGCAAGTACACACCCCCTAAGGCAAAAATCTTTTTATAAAATGATTATAGATAAAAACATTTCTTCCTATCATTTCTCCTTTCTCCAACAGTTCGAAGATGAATAGAAATGACTTCTTTCATATATGTTCATTTCATCTGTACCTTTTTTTCTTCTGTGCCTTCAGTATCTAGTAAGTCTCAAAGATCGAATGTACAAGATACATGGCTGATTCAACCTCTAGTTCAAGGGAGAACATTGGTTAGATTTGCCGGAATTTAACCAATTATGTTAAAAACTGAGCTCCTCATTGCAATGGCTTCCTAACGAGGTTACCTCTATGAGCTTCTCCAGCAGTTACCGGGATCTATGTTTCAAGTACCCTACGATATAAATTTAAAGTTTGTTAATTAACACTCTGACTCAAAAGCTGTCTTTGATGGGGCTTGCACATAGAGGATTTCAACCAATTTTCCAAATGTTAGTCTATCGGTACAGAGCTGATCTCTCCAGTTCGTTTCCTTAAGTGCTCTTCTGAAAGGTCAGTCAGAGCCGGCAACTTATCCTGTTGGATACTGAATTTGACCTTTGGATCGCTGTTTCCTCTCCTGCTAATCCTGCCTCCTCCGTGAACATTTGCTATGTGTTTGAATGGAACATGGTGGCCATGCTGTGAGACTATAGAAAAGCCTGTGTTGCAGATTTATGAATGTCTTTGGTGCCTGGTGAGGTGCTTTGGGTATGTGAGTAATCATTATGCACTCCTTATCTGAGACCTTTCCATTTTCTTTTTTTTTTTTTTTTTTTTTTTTTTTTTTTTTTTTTATTTTTGGAGAGGTTTTTGCTATAGGGCGTGTTCGCTCACCAGACAGACAGAGAGAGACAGAGAGACAGAAACCTAGAAATCACCTCCCAGGAGGGATAGCCATGCTGCAATCCCTTCTCCTCCATTCTCCTCTCAGGATCTTGGGCATGCATGCCCATGTGCCCAGCGTGAGTTTAAGCCACCGGATCCAGGACACGAACCGCAGTCGACTACATGGGAGTCCAGTGACATAGCCATTACGCTAACTGCTGATCCCAGGCCTTTCCATTTTCTACACATCTCTTTAAAGTTCTCAATATTGACTTCACGTTGGAATCACTTGAATCACTTGGGGAGCTTTATTTTTTTTTAAGAATTATTTTATTTAACTTTATGTATTTATTTACTTAATTATTTTCATTTGACCAGAGAAGGATTAAGTGAGAGAGAGAGAGAGAAGGAAAGTGAGAAAGCAAGCTGTCAGGTCCAAGACTCGAACCGCTGTTAGCCATGTGGGAGTCCAATACCCTTAACTGCCATGCCACCTGCCGACCCTTGGGAAGCTTTTATAGAACTCAATGTCCAGGTTCTACCTCAAACCAATTAAAACAGAAAAATTGGTTGTGGGACCCAGACATCAACTTTTTTTTTTTTTCAAAGCTCCCCAGGAGAACATCTAATGAGTAGCCAAGGCTAGTAGCTATTACGGTAAAGAAGAGCTTTACCTTATCAGATCTTTTCTAAAGGCTCCAACAAGCAACTTGACTTCTTCCAATCTCTGGTTCTCTGCACAGTGTTTGAATTGGATCAGGATCACATACTTCTAAGTTGTGAAAGTTTGTATAACCATGCTCCATCCAATATTTTGTCAAATTATCTTAACCCAGTTTTCTAGTTTGGACTCTAGAGAATAAGAGAGACAAACAGTTTGTGAATGGATGCTCACCATATTCTTTCTTTGCAAGGGATAGAAGCCTCAAGACAAACCAAAATAAGGAAAATAGCAAACTTACTGAACCATGGAGCTGAACCATTCTGAAAGTAGGTGTAGGCCAAGAAGTTGTCTAGATTTGAGAACCCTAATGATGACGTCACCAGAACTAGCTGTTTCTCCATGTCTGGGCTCTGTCTTCTGTCATGTAGGTTTCATACTCAGGTCCCCTGTTTCAGGCCCTTTCTGCTTCCAGACTAATGTTATTCCTACTATGAGTTAAACAGCAGAGAAAGGCTCTTTAGATAGGTCAGAATTAAGCTCTAGCAATAATTCCAGTTGTCTAACTTGGATCTTGTCCTCCTGAACCTACCCCAGAACTGAGTATGATACATAGGAGTATTCAGAGTTTAGGATTAAGCCAGTATTTGTTGTTCCCTCTCTCTAGAATTAGGAATGAAATCCTATCTGAAGCACATTACCTAAAACTGGAAATAGGTCATTTTCAGCAAAATTCATATTGCTTCTGCCTAAAGAGAGAAAATCAATACTAAGCTTACAAACAAACAAATGTCCACTAAAGTACAACTGAGCTATTGGGGTGATGTTCCAAGGAATGTGAAATGAATACAGCTCATTGAAGGGATGAAGAATAGAGAGGAGAGAGGAGGAATAGGGGAGAGTACCTGAGAATACCTTAGCCGTGATTGGCTCTTTAATAGCCTCAAGACAGAAATGATTTGGCGTAATGATTCAGGATATTTCAGAAGTAGCAGGAATTAATGCATGAATTCTATGAACCTATCTTCCTTAATAAGATGCTGATGGTAAAAATATCTATTTAAGGAGAAAAATAATCTAATCATATTTTAGAAAACAAAATGAGATCAGCAACAGCTCTCTTAATTTAGCATGTTTCTCTATTACCTACAGAAGAGTCACAAAGATAAGAATCATGCTTCCGTTAGTCTCCATAAGATAGCCTTTAAATACATGATGAGATGACTCTTTAGCCATAAAAGATGGTAATGATAAAAGTCTGCCTCTCATCACCACAAAGAAGATATGACCTAGAAATTACATGGGTTTTAGAAATACTTCCTTGTTGCTGAATTTAAATTCTATACAACCTTTGGTGAGACTTTTAATTTCTCTAAGTTCCTTCTTGTTTAAGGTAAGGATAAGAACTCCTTTTTTTTTTTTTTTAGAATTATTTAGCTTTTAAAATTATTTACTAATTTTAATTTGACCAGAGAGGGACAGAGGGGGGGGGGGGGGGGGGAGTGAGAAAGCAAACTGCCAGGTCTAAGACTCGAACCGCAGTTGGCCATATGGAAGTTCAGCGCCTTTAACTACCACACCACCTGCCAGCCTCAGGATAATAATTCTTAACTACACCATTGTGAATTGAATTTATCAATGAAAGCATAAATACAATATTTTTTTCTGTAGTTAACGCTCAACAAATATTACTTTCTTATCTCCTCTTTTGCCTCCTCCTCCTCAACTTTTTCCTTAACATTGTCATAATTATTAAAACATGGAATTTGAGGTTGTTTAATCACTTAAATAATATACTATTCTCCTGTGGACATTATCAGTTTTACACATTTTTCTGTTCTATTTCTATTTTAGAAGTAATAGAATCTATAGGAAAAATAAAATCATAGAAAAAATAAAGAGAAACTATGGTCCACAATTCTGTCATTTAAATTGCATTAATATTTTGATGTTTGCCTTTATATTCTTCTAAGTAGTTTGTGTGTGGGGAGGTGTTGTTTTTGCTGCTGTTCTTAGAGGTTTTTGCCTTAGTGTGTGTAGGCTCAGGAGAGGGAGAGAGACAGAGACTTGACATGGAAAGAGAGAAATCACCCACTGGGGGATGGCCATGCCATATCCCTTTTCCTCCATCTTCCTCCCTGGATCTTGGGCACGCACACACACAGGCTGGTGCGATTTTCAAGACACCAGATCCAGGACTCAAACTACAGTCAGCCAAGTGGAATTCCAGCGATGTAACCACTCGAACTGCATGCAGTCAGCCACGCGGAAGTCCAGCGACTAACCACTTACCAATATAACTACGTAGAGGTTCATCTGCTGGCCCTCTAAGTATTTTTGTATACTTGCATTTTTTTTAAAAAAAAATAAAATGTTCCATATTTCTTTAAGTTGCTCTCCAGTTATTTCTTTAATGTCTGTATATATAGAAGGTGTATCATTTCTGACAATATTTAAAAAGTTTAAAAAGTTATTCAAATTTCTATTTTTAAGTTAATTCCTTTTTTAAAAACAAAATATTTCTTTTGGGACCAGCAGATGGCATAATTGTTAAATTGCTAGACTCCCACAGAGTCAACTGTGGTTGGAGTTCTGGACCTGGTGACTTAAAACTCACACAGAGCACATGTGCGTGCATGTCCTAGATCCTGAGAGGAGAATGGAGGAGAAGAGATTGCATTGTGGTCATCCCCCCCAGGGGTGTCGGAGGAGTGATTTCTTGCTTTCTGTCTCTCTGGTGAGCACATGTCCCATAGCAAAAAAAAATCTCAAAAATATTATTATTTTTTTTTAATCTAAATTAAAGCAACAGAGAGAGAGAGAGAGGAGGTGTGGGAAAATACTCCCATAAGGAATAGTCATGCTACAACCTCTTCTCCATTTCTTCCTCTTTTCAGGATCTTGGGCAAGCGCAGGCACGCAGCATGTCTCTCAAGCTGTCAAGTCTAGGAGAAACTTGAGCCGCATGAGGTCAGCCATGTGGGAATCCAGCGACATTCACCACATTGACCACCACACCAAGATCTGGCCTATGTTCACTTCTTAGCAAGTTAACTAGCTCGATATTTAGACACTTGTCAGTTTCCACCTTGAGTTTTTGTACTGGAGAATCAGGAAACATTTTTAAAATTGCTACAGACTGAAAGCAGCATTGAATATCTTGGTCTAGGCAAAAATGATCAGAAATCATCATCATTGAAAAGATTTTGTTGTGCAAACCAACTAATAAAGAAATTATAATAAGAAATTATATAGGGTTTTAGAATAAAACAATTTTTTAAACATGTATTTATAAATTACCCTAAACTGTAACTAAACTCTAAGATTCAACTCAACCTATTAGTAATTATTGACAATTAATTTATGTATAAATCAGCTGATAACAATCTTTTCCAAAATTTCAAGACAGAAAAATTGAAAACCAATTTCCCAATTCTTTCCTTTGGAGGAAATCAACTCTTCACATTCTTTGACACATTCCTGAAAGAACTAAATAATTGTTTCATCCCTATTGCTAACAGACAGTTATAATCCAACAGCAGCAGCCTCTCACATACAGTGGCCTTGCCATGTTGAAGCCTTTTAAAGCACAGTCTATCTTGGGACCAGCAGTTAGTGTAATGGCTATGTCGCTGGACTCCCACGTAGTTGACCGTGGTTCAAGTCCTGGACCTGGTGGCTTAAACTCATGCCAGCCATGTGTGCATGCATGCCCAAGATCCCAAGATGAGAATGAAGGAGAAGGGATTGTGGCATGGCCATCCCACCTTGGGGCGGGGGTTATTTCTTGCTTTCTGCCTCTCTGTCTCTGTCTTTCTGGTGAGTGCATCACCCTATAGCAAAAACCTCTCAAATAAATAAATAAATAAATAAATAAATAAATAATAAAAATACAGTCTTTCTGGACCCCTACCAGAGGTAGCAAGGAAATCAGAAGGTATGATGAAGCTGTAGCAGTACTACAAGCCCACCGAGATAAAGAGGCTGCCCAGAAAGCAGTTGCAGAGCCACTGGTGTTCCTGCTGTTTAAAATTTATCAGGGACCACGAAAAGAAACTCCTGCTTCACTGAAGAAAAATATCAAAACTTCGAAAAACAAATATTATGGGGAAAAAATCACAAAATAAAAATTTAAAGAAGAAAGGAAACTTTGAATCTTATGTCCCGAGCAAATACCAGGTCTAGCAACATAATCCTAATCTAGATTATTTATTGATTTAAAAACAACAACAAAAAAAAGCCCCACAAAAAATAGCAAAATATAAAAACATGAATGTTTTATAGACCCTGGGAAAAGGAATTTTCAGCAAAGTACAAAAATTTAAAGCATTCCTTTCTTTTTTTTTTTTTTGGAGAGATTTTCACTGTAGGGCGCGTGCGCTCGCCAGACAGACAGAGAGAGACATAGAGACAGAAAGCGAGAGATCACCCCCCAGGGGGGTGGTCACGCCGCAATCCCTTCTCCTCCATTCTCCTCTCGGGATCTTGGGCACGCACGCACACGCGCCCGGCGTGAGTTTTAAGCCACCGGGTCCGGGACACGAACCACGGTCAACTACGTGGGAGTCCCGCGACATAGCCATTACGCTAACTGCTGGTTCCCTAGCATTCCTTTCTTTAAATTTGTGATTCTTTACTGTGGACTAGCTCAGGACATCAGTTCTGTTTTAAGTAACAAAAAAAATAACTGAGCAAGGAAACGTAATTTGGATTATAAAATTCTTGCTTTAATAAAAATTCCTTAAACAGTAAAAAAGAAAAAAGAAAAATTGAGATGGAGAGCAGAATAGGAAGCAGCGAGTCCTCAACTGAACCCTTTCTGCCCATTCACTTTTCCTCTTTTTGCCTCCTCAATCTATCCTGTTAAGAACTGCAGTCTAAGGAAAAGGCCAGGAAGACCCTTAATTGTTTTATTATTCTAAATATCATGAAACGCAAGTCAAGATGAAATAGCCTAAATGTGAGAGTATTTTCAATAACAAGACAGGTTTTGGCTTTACCACCAGCCTAGCCTTCTACCATGTTTCCCACATGCATATATTTCTCTTCCTGTCTCTCCCATCTTCAATTGATCAAGGTTCTACCAATTTACCTACCAGACAAGATTTCCAAATACTCTCTCATTTCCCCTCCTTTCTCTTCTGTGGCTTTAATTGATCCTCATTCTTTCTTTCCTAAAATTACAAGAGAAGGCTCCATTTGGTCTCTTGACTTTGTCCTCCCAATTCTATTTATTCTCCATGCTACTCTGCCAGAATGATCTACCTAGATTTGTAACTCTGACGACCTAATTGTTCTGCTTTTAAAAATAAGCAAACAGAATTTTCATAGTCTCTTTGCAATAATGAGACTGATAACTCTT
>NW_006159557.1:1568738-1605220 GCF_000334495.1 Tupaia belangeri chinensis | reverse complement strand
GATAGCTCTTTCCCATGGCATAAAAGCCATTGTATGACATGGTTACATTCTAACCTCAGGACACCCCCCAACCATCACCCCTTCCACTCACACCACCTATCCCACCACATTTCTTTGTTTCTCAGTTACCCAGACCTTCCCACCACTCCTACAACATTTGCATATGTCATTCTTCCAGCACAGGAAAAAAATATCAGAATTAGCATTTGTTAAGCACTTAATTTTCCAAGCATGCAATCTGCACAACATCGTGAAGACATAGGAATCATTGTCTGTATTTTGTAGGAAAAGTAACTGAGGAGAAAGAAACATTTGAAGCACACATCTGTGATTAAAGGTCTTGCCTGGCTCAAAAATCCTTGTCCTGCATCCAATTTTTTTTGCATGAAGATGTCCTTTCTTGGCCATTACATATCATTTTTGGCATTAGCTCATCTCTAAGGACTTTAGACAGGGGAATGAACTAATCTTCTATAGTGTTACAAAATAATCTGTCTAGATAATCTCAGAATTTCTGTATGGGATCAGGGCAGTAATCCACCAAAGAGAAGGACAGTGTGAGCAGGCAAGGAGACTTATCTTGGAGCTGCATTTATATAAGGAATACACCATCTCTTCTCTGTTTTATACTGAGGGAGATGGTGAAAAGCTAATGCTCCTAGCCAAACTATGATTTGGCATTGTACCTTTCCTATGATACAAATTGTAATCTAGTTTTTCTGCTAATAGGTCAACCAGCCAGATTCAGAAAGTAAGCTCCTTAAGATCTTGTGAATTTTGCTCATCTTTCTGGTCTGTGTCTTTGTTAGGGAACTACCTTTATGTAGAAGCTCAGTAAATGCGGGATGCATGAGAGCAGGACTGAATGAGACTGTGTTTCCTGCCACAATAATACTTTGGAACCTTCTCAGTGAACTTCATCAGAAACTAGTTTGGAAGTTTGGTGTTTTCAATTATCAAAACGGAGACTCTAACTATCTGTTAATGGCATGTGTAGCTATTTCAGTAATTAGGTTTTAATACATTTAAACAAATAGGTCACTTTAATACCCAAAATCAATGATCCATTCATCCAAGTAAGTGCCATAATTTGCTTCTGAAAAGATAACTTCACAGTTAGTTCACTTCGATCTTCGTAATAGCTATATTTTTATTATTACAATTTAATTGAAATTAAACATTTCCTTTAAAATTAAGTATAAAACTTGGATAGTTTAGATGAAAATAGTAATTGTAAATTATAAAAGTATTTTTTGAGAGATTATTGCTATAGGGCATGTGCAATCACTGGAGTGACAGAGACAGAGATCATCCCCGGAGGGGATGATCAGGCCTCAACCCCTTCTCCTCCATTCTCCTCCTGGGATTTTGGCACTTACACACATGCACCTGGTGTGAGTTTCAAACCTCTGGTTCCGGGACTCAAACCGTGGTCAGCTATGTGGAAGTCCAGCAATGTAACCATTATATAATCTGCTGGTCCCTGTAAATATAAAAGTTTTAAGAAAACATGTAATTTACATTCTTACTACTTCACAGTGAGAACCCATAGAGGACAAGATTGTAATTTTAGAGGAAAACTACAAATGAAGACCCTCATTTTTTTTTATCAGACTCTGAGGAATAACACTTGACAAAGAACCTAGTGTAGCTCATACCTTCATTGTATACACAATGAAATATGTAGGAGGTAATCTATTGTTTTTTTAACTTAAATACAATGATGACCGTTATTTGAGTCTCTACCAAACAAAACACTAAATTATTTTTATGAACTATCCCATCTAATTCTCACAAATATACTCTAAGGGAAGAATATTCAAAAAGAGACCAGTGGAGTGAGCAGGTGCATAGTGGTATGGCCCTGGATTCCCACAGGGTTAACCGCAGATGGTGTCCCAGATCCAGTTACCTAAAAGTCATGCTGGGCATGTTTGCATGCATGCCTAAAATGCCAAGAAGAAGATAGAGGAGAAAGGATTGTGATGTAGCTCCCTGACCCCCAGTGAGGGGGTGACTTCTCACTTACCCTCTCTCTGTCTCTCTCTGGTAAGTGCACATGACCTATGGCAAAAAATAAAAATAATAAAGTCAAAGCTAAAATATAATCCCCCCTTCATCCAGTACACCTGAAACACTGTGCACCGACATGAATCCCCAGGATCTTACAGGCAGGAAGCATGAAGGAGATCAAGTCATGACCAGACTCTTCTATGAAGCGTTCTCTCTCTCTTAAGCACAGTCATTTGTCCTATCCCAAATAAAGAAAAGCAAAGCAAATATATTTTAAGGCATGTATGTTCTCTCTCATCAACAAATGATGACACTGAGGCTCAAAGAATTTACTTAATTTGCCCAAAGCAAGTAAAGGCGTAAGATTTGAGGAAATGATCTAACATGTGGTTAAACTGTTTTTTTCTAGAAGTTGTATGTGCATGCCTGAGAGAGATAGAAAAAGAAAATGCACCCCCATAGGAAGTGGTTATGATGCATTTCTTCCTCCTCCATTGCTCCATCCTGTCAGGATTTGGAGGACAGTACACACATTCACCCGGCATATTTTTGGAAACTGCTGTGCTGGGATTCCAATCTCAAAGGGATCCAGCTCTCCCAACCACAGGGCCATGGGGCTGGTCCAACACATGCCTTTAATATGCATCTGGTATTTGATGTTATTTGATGTCTGTGTTTGTATTATTTTGTTTTTAACTTTTTAATTTATTTATTTTTATTTTAAACATTATATGTGTGTGTGTGTGTGTGTGTAGTGTGTGTGTGTGTGTATATGTATATATATATATATATATATATTAGAGATTTTTGCTATAGGGTGTGTGGACTCATCAAATAGACAGAGACACAAAGTGAGAAATCATCACCCAGGGGGAATAGCCATGCTGCAATCACTTCTCTTCCATTCTCCTCTTGGGATTTTAGGCACACACACACATGCACCCAGAGTGAGTTTCAAGCTGCCAGGTCTGGGACTCAAACCACAGTTGGCCAAACCAGAATCCAGTGCCTTAACCACTATGCCAGCTGCTGCTCCATTTAAAATATTTTTAAACTTACACAATAATTATAAGCAATTATGGGGCACTGGGTATTTTTGTTTTGTCTTTTTTTGGGGGGGGTACATGAATATAATGTGTTATGATCAAATCAGGATAATTCACATACTGACTACATCAAACATTTGTTATTACTTTGCTTTGGGAACATTTAAACATCCTCTCTTCTAGATATCTTGAAATATATAATAAATTACTGCTAACTATAGTCACCCTACTGTGTTCTATCTTGTTTATGTAACTATAAATTCTACATAGTTATCTCAGGCTATGGAATTCTTTAAGTTAACAGCATCATTTGGAATTATGGGCATTTATAAAACTTGAATTAACTTTTGTAATGCCTCAATATATTTCATGAAACTATTCTGAGGATCAAATGATAGAACCAATATATAAAGTCCAGTCTAGTTCAGAGCTTATGATATGCCCTCAATAAAGCTTTGGTGATGACAATTGTAATAATGATGATGATATAATCTAACCAACTCATTTCCCAATGATTCAATAAGAAGCTGCCTTAGAAAAATCAAACAATTAGGACTCACACTTAAATTGCGGCAAAACCTCATTCCCCTGTAGAATACGGCTTACTTTGAGATTGCTTGATGATATATTATGAAGAATATTGTCATGTATATCCTCTTATCCTGGAGTAAAAATGAAACAAAAAGAAGTGTTCTTCTCTGAATTTAGGATGATGTAAGGCCGTACTACACAGTGCATGCCCCACAAACAGCATCGTCAGCATCACCTGGGTGTTGATGAAAGAAGGGCATTGTATATCCACCCTCAACATATGCTGAACGTCTACACTCCATGAGCGAAACTGAAAGACTGGCAGGAATAAATAAAAGTATGGCGAGTAATTGTGGATACTAGATACAGCATGAGCGGAGGGTAGGAAATGGAAGAAGATGGCAGGGAGGGAATCAAGGGGAAAAGAGAAGCAAAATACTTAAGGGACACAAAAATGGAAAATCATCTGTTGATGAAAATATGCATGGAAATTTCTTTGACTGAACCAATACATAGTGCATTCAAAATGGGAAAATTCATTTGGTATATTGTAATGATACACAGTGATTGAATGTAAAAATAAATATTTTTTAAAAATTTAATTTTGCAAACAAAAGGCAGACCTTCCCTAAATTTGATGAATCAGAACATATAAGAAGAAACCCAGACAGTCGTACTTTCATTAAAATTGAATGAACATTGCTACAACCCGGAAAAATCTCAAACTGAAAGAAGGAGCAAAAAATGATTAGGAACAAGGGCTGCAGAGCAAAGTACGTGAGTTCTAACCTTATCTCTGCTGTTCATTAGCTACGAGACCATGGGCACTTATTCATTAGATGTATAATGTATTTAAGACACCTAGAGCAGTATGATCATTCTAACTACCACGATAATTAAGACAGATCCAGGGACCAGCAGTTAGAATAATGGCTGTGTCCCTGGACTCCCATGTAGTCAACCACCGTTCAAGTCCTGGACCCGGTGGCTTAAAACTCACGCTGGGCGCATGTGCGTGTGTGCCCAAGATCCCAAGAGGAGAATGGCGGAGAAGGGATTGCGGCGTGGCCATCCACCATGGGGGATGATTTCTCGCTTTCTGTCTCTCTGTCTGGCGAGCGAATGCGACCTGTAGCAAAAACCTCTCAAAAAAAATAATAGTAATTAAGACAGATACAGATAATAATACGAGATATATTTTAAATGACAAACAATGAGATGATAGAGATTTGGATATGGATCTAAAACTGTTGTCTTCCAAGGTAAATGGGAGTAAAAGAGACTCACAAAATATTTTTGAGGGAGATTATAAAACATCTATATGATTTCTCAGTTTTTTAAAGAATTATTTTACTTAATTATTAATTTATTTTAATTTGACAGAGAGAGACAGAGTAAGAAAGGGAGGGAAAGTGAGAAAGCAAGCTGCCAGGTCTGAGACGCAAACCACAGTCTGCCACTTGGGAGTCCAGCGCCACCAACCACCATGGCACCTGCCGACTCTATGATTTATCAGTTTTATACAAAATGTTCATTATCCTCCTCAAATATGCAGAGAAGACCAATCGGATTCAAGGAGTATTTGGACTCTGCCCACAAGCCGTAACTAGATTCCTAATTGACCATCTTATTTTATTATAAATTAGATTTTATAAAAATGGACGTTTTTCATTTGTTGAGAGAATTAAGTCAGTGTTAATGCTTGTCTTACTTTGTTAGCTTTCAGTGGGTTCTAACACTGAAATATTGACTGGATGAGTTTTTTCCTACCACGTTAAAAGCAGCCTGGCCAAGTAAAACTGAAATTCAGCTATACAGGTTGGAACATGGCCTACATCACAACAGAAGAGTTTTAACCAGAAAAGATGATGTGGTAGTCACAGCGTTGAGGAGAGGTTACCTTCTTTTGTACATAAGTGAAGTTATTTTGCTAGCAGAACTTTGCAAATGCACTTAAATTTCTAGGGTGTTTTGTTGTTGTTGTTGTTGTTAGAGATATTTTTGCTATAGGACATGTGCATTATCCAGAGAGACAGAAAGACAGAGAGAAATCACCTCCCTGGGGTGGGGGGGTGACCATGCCACAATCGCTTCTCCATTCTCCTCTCAGGATCTTGCGCATGAACGCACACACCCCCGGAGTGAGTTCAAGCCTCCAGGTCCAGGACTCGAACCACGGTCGACTGTATGGGACTCCAGTGAAGTAACCATTAGGCCATTAGCTGGCCCCAAGAGTAATAGCTTTTATATTTGAAAAATAGTGACATTATGATGACCAGTGACATAATGGCATTTTGAAACACCTTTTTGGATTTGGGAGCAGATTTCATCAGTCCTGATGGCATATGAGAAAGCTGAGTCTGAGCCAAGAGTAAGCTTTGATGTAGGTATCTATGAAGTACATTCTTTATCAATGAAGATGGTAAGTTCTTCTACAATCATGCTTGGCAGTGTCTGTGTATCTATTGTCCATCACAGAACAACAACAACTGCTCTTTAAATTTGGTTTGGCTTGTGTTAGAAAAAAAACACAAATGTTCCCAAACCTATGTGATCACCAGCTGGCCTTAGCATAGACTGGATAACGGGATAATAGTACTACAGTTTTTTCAGGGCACAGTCTTCTCCTACATGGATAATACTATTTTCTTTGCATAATTGTTCTGAAAATAATAAGAAAAGTATAGGTTAGTGACTGTAATTGTCAGATCTTTTAATTTTTTAATTTTTATTAAGGAGAAATTAAAGAATTTTGGGGGCTAGCAGGTGAAATGGTACTTCAGGCACTGGTACGCCACATGGCTGACCACGGTTTGAGTCTTGGATCCAGTGGCTTGAAAATCATGACAGGCATTTGCACATGTGTGCCCAAAACCTTGAGAAGAAAATGAAAGAAAAGGGATCGTGATGTGGTCGTCCCCCCAGGATGGTTTCTCACTTTCCTTCTCTCTGTCTCTCTCAGGCAAGTGTACACATCCTATGGCAAGTCCTAAAAGAAAAGAAATCCATATTTTCTAAACAGAGAACTTTACATTCTTTAATCTGTTATATTAATTACCTAATGTTTGTCTTCAAGAATTCTCCATATAGTTGACGAATTAAATTTAATGCCTAGTTTGGTATATCTAATTCCAGGTTTTTTAGAAGAAAATCTAAAACCATAACGACAGTTTAATTTCAGTTATTTAAAATTAATTTGACCTTTTCTTTTAAATTATAAAGCAGTCTAGGTTGTGACAAAGATCCATTGACCTATTTCTCAACAAATTGTTCACCACTAAAGCTTGGGACTTAATTTTTAGTTATTATAGTACCTCTCTTCCCGTTTATTATCAGTTCACACCATGGACCTCCAGGGAATTACTTGTCAGAGCTGATTTTTTGTCACTCTAGAGATCCTTGAAATATTATATTTGATAACCATCCTAAGACCTGATTAAATTGCCTGTGATAAGAGGCTCTTTTCTCCCACCTCAGCCAGATTGCTAAGTCCTCTACAGCTGCTAAGACCTAGTCAATGGCTCCTGTCATTCTCCCATAATCAAGGCCTGGATAAGTCTCCTTTTTCTGATTTTCAAGTTTAATGTTCATCAAAATCTTCCCCCTCTTAGTAAGGATGTCACATAACTATCTGGAAACAATTCTTCCACTCTTTTATAATATCTTATTCTTATCACTCTAAATGCTTTTAAGTTAAGCTGTTCTTAAAAATGTATGAAAAGGTGACTGACCTTAAAATGCCTCTAAATTATATGGAATCAAAACATTTTTATTAATGTCCATAGTTTTATCATTTAAATGTGTATCATTAAAACATTTATTTTCCAGTTTAACATTTACCGTGCATCATAGAAGTGCTTTTAGCATATCCTCTGTATTCCACACCGTAACTTCATCTGTAACAATCTTGAACCTAAAGAATTACAAAGGCATCCGATCCACTCTACTTGCCTCTTTTCTTTTTTCCATCCAGTTCTTTAATGAATTATATTCACTCATTAATATTAATGTCTGGTACCCCAAAATGTACTCTCTTAGGTTTTATAAGCACACAGAAAGCTAAAAGAGAAATTATTTCTGAGCCAAAAGACCTTGCAATCGAGTTGAGGAAAGAAAATCAGTAAAAAAAAACAAGACACACAAAAAAATTAAAGCTGCCAAGCAAGAGAACCTATGCAGCTGAAATGGAGACGGGGCGGAGGTGCTTTAATGGGAGGATTAGACCCTGTGGTCAGGGGAAGCATGGCTGAGGAGCACTCTTAGAGCTGAGAGCTAAAGGATAACTAGGAATTATCCAGACAAAGACCAGAGAAGTCATTCTACACAAAGGGCACAGAAATGCAAGGATCTCATAGAGGGCGGGAAGGATTTTGTAAGCTACAAGGTCAAGTGTACCCCAACCTCTGAGTCTAGGAAAGCAAGACCTAGGAGAGACTACTGGTGCACACAGAGAACTGCACTTGCAGGACCATATGAATCAAGAGAAGTTTTCCTTCATACTAAGGGAGTGGAAGGCAACAGGGTTTGTGGGAAGGAGGTGAACAAATTGGTTATTTTCAGAATTTCCTCTGGTTTTATGCAGATGTAGAAAGAATATAGAAGACTTGATTAAATAATTTAGGATAGTGGGGTCAGCAGCTGGTATAGTGGTTGAGACACTGGACTCCCACACCTCCAGTTTCAGACTTGGCTGGCAGCTTGAAAAATTACACTGGGCCCATGTGCATGAAACCCCAGGAGGAGAATGGAGAAGAGACTGCAGTGTGACCATACCCTCTGGGAGATGATTTCTCACTTTTCATCTCACCGTGTTTTTCTTTCTCTGGAAATCACACATGCCCTAGAGAAAAAAAATAATAATAATGAAAATTTAGGATACCATTAAAGTAATAGAGAGCTTAAATAATAATAGCTGAAGATAGGAAGAGAGTGGTAAACATAGAAAGATGTGAATTTGAGAAGTGTTTAGGAGCCACAATCGAGAGAAGGTGGTAAGCACCCTAAATATCATAGTCTTATTCTTGCCTTGTCTTTGATTGGTCTGAGAGTGAGGAGCACTGCTTTTGGAAACATACATTTAGTGAGCCCCAAACCTCCTTTTGAACAATTCTACTATCTGGCAAAAGTTCATGACAACGTGGAACTCTGCAAGATGCCTTGCAAACATCTCAGTGTGATCCTAACCACCTTATGATACGTATTTTAAACGATTCTTTTCTGGAAGCTAAAGTAGGTCAAAGCTATGGTGTTTGACATAAATGAGAGCTGAATATGTCTTCCCTTCTTCCTTCACTCATCTTTTTACTAGCTCTAACTCTATCTTTCTTATCAAAGGACTTAGTTCCATTTTTATTGCTTTACTCACATTAATCCTCCCCATCTCCACTCTCCCTCAAATCATGGTTTAAATTGTGTTTCTTCTCTCTACCATAGTTTTCAGTCTTATCCTTTTGTCAAGGCCTCATCCTAATTAAAACTCCAGCTCCTTCAGAGAGACCACTTAGAACACTTTAGACTTCCTGGTTACTCCTCCTTTGATTTCAAAGTCCTAAAGAAGTATTTATTTCCCCCTATTTGTCAGTTACTCAGCCTGTGCCTCAAAATATCTTCATTCATTTTTCCTTCAAAATAGTTTAGCTGTTTTGTCTGTTTATATTTTCTTATTTACATTGAATTGTCATAAACCTTTATACATACAATATGTTTCCTCTAAGTTTGTGATGTGTGTGATAATCAATTCAGGAATACATATATAAAATTTCCAATAAAGAATCTTACATTTTTGTGTTTGTTAAATGTTTTGCTGAGCCTCTCCTTCCCATCCTCCACAATACACTCTCCTCCTGCACGGTCCTTGGATGTATGCTTGTCCTGCCTATTATGCCTTCAAATCTTTCAATTTCTCCCATAAAGTGCATTATATATATAGTATGTATTGAGTAAGAATATACTATGTTTGTCTTTTATAGACTGGCTTATTTCACTTAGCATTAAATCATAAAGATTTATCTATTTTGTATCAAATTACAGTATCTTATTGCTCTTTTTCAAAATTTAACTTTATTTCTTTTTTATTTGTTTATTTGTTTATTTAAATTTGGCCAGAGAGGGACAGAGAGAGAGAGAGAGAGAGAGGTAAAGTGAGAAAGCAAGCTGCCAGGTCTGGGACTCAAACCATCGTCAGCCATGTGGGAGTACAGTGTCCTTAACCACCATACCACCTGCCAGCCCCTGCAGTGTCTTGTCCTTCATGGGTGAGTAATATTCCATTGTGTTTATGTACCACATTTTTTTAATCCCGTCATCATCAGGTGTTGGATGCTTAGGTTCATTCATGATTTAGCAATTGTAAATAATGCTGCAATAAACATAGATGTACAAGCATCTTTCCAACTGTTTCCCTACTCTTCAGGTAAATACCAAGGTATGGGGTTTCTGTGTCATATGGTAGTTGTATTTATAAATTTTTGAGGAACTCTATATATAGTCTTCCCTAATAACTATACTAACTTGCATTCTCACCAGCAGTGCCGCAGGGTTCCCTTTTCACCATAGCATTTACAGCACTTATCATTTTTTACTTTCTGGTTCTATAGCCTTTAGTTCTTAGTTCTGTAGCCATTCTGACTGGAGTTAAGTGATAACACATTGTTGTTTTCATTTGCATTTCCCTTATGATTAAAGTGTTTTGTTTTTTCTTTGTTTGCTTGTTTGTTTGTTTGTTTTTTTGCTATAGGGCATGTGTGTTCACTGGAGATAAACAGAGGGAGAGAGAGAGAGAAGGAAAGTGAGATATCCACCCCCAGGGAGGATGGCCGTGCCACAATCCCTTCTCCTCTAGGAATTTGTGGCATGTATGCATGCATACATGCCTGGTGTGTTTTTTAAGCTGCCATATCTGGGACATGAACTGCACAGTTGGCCCAATTGTGAGATCCCAATATTTGCATCCTTGACTCTATCATTCTCTACCTGTATGCTTTAGCCACTCAATAGACAACATGCACCTTCCTTGTTACTTCTCCCTCTCTTTAAAAATTTTAATTATTTATGCTTTTTTGTGTTTTAGTGCATCTTTAGCTTATTTCACTTGACTAGATTTTTTTTTTTTTTGAAGACTCATGCACTTGCCAAAGTGAAACAGAGAGGGAGAAAAGTGAGAAAGCATGTCCCCATAGGGAATGGTCACACTGAAATCCGTTCTCCTCCATTTCTCTCTTCTTTTGAAACCCTGAGCACACATGCATACTTGCCTATTTTGTTTCTCATGTCAGGGACTCGAACCAGGCCGTTGGCCATGAGGAACCCAGCTGCCTTAACCACCATACCATGGGCTGACCCAACTAGCTTTTTATTTCACATTTTTATCTCATATTGTCTTTATAATTCCACTGTAATGCTGCATTGTAGTCCTTTTTCCATTACTTATTTTTGTCCTTTAGTATTTTTTCTCTCTTTTGTTATTTGTTTTTTTTTCCACCTTAAGGACATTTTAATTATTCAAACATAATAAAGCTATTTAGGGAAAGTAAACTAAAAGAAATGCTTTTCATGATTCTATACAAAATATGTATTTGAAACTGTATAGAACATTCTATTTTTCTACTTATTTTAAATTTCTCTACTGCCCACATTAGGGACAATCAGTAAGACTCAGTGACCAGAGTAAAAAATAATGTACTGTTATTTTCTCCTAAATGACACCATTGGTAGTAAGTTGAACTGCAATGCCAGGTTCAGGTACCCAGGTTGGATTGAAAATATACCAGGCAAGTGGTCACATGCCCCAAATCCTACCAAGCTGGAGGAAAGGGAAAAGAGGATCGTAATGTGATGAGAACCATTGTGGATGTTTCTTCCCTTCTCTCTTTTTCTCTCATGCAGGTGCTTTATATTACTAGTAAAACAAAATATATATTTTAAATAATGTATGGTATAGTCTCAAATTTCTATCTAAAAGTTGATTTTTAGTGTTTTCACCTCAAAAATTATTAAGGTATTAAGATGGTAAGTATGTTAAATACCTTAATTGAATCTTTCTACAATGTATATGTATAAATAAAAACATCACATTGTTTCCCATAAATATATAAGATTATTATTTGTCAATTAAAAACTAAAACAGAGGCTGAAATCCTGGAAACTCAGTGTAGACTAGACACTGGGCTCTGCTGTGGATGAAGAGACACAGCAAATATCCCCGGTGTGATTGACTTCTTTGGAACAAGTTCAGATTTGGTGTTGGTTTCAAGCTACAACTTATCAGGGGAGTTTCCTCCTCACCTCAAGAATGCCAAGGGGGTTGGGACCAGCAGTTAGCATAATGGCTATGTCACTGGACTCCCATGTAGTCGACCGCGGTTCGTGTCCTGGACCCGGTGGCTTAAAATTCACACCGGGCGAGTGTGTGTGCATGCCCAAGATCCCGAGAGGAGAACAGAGAAGGGATTACGGCATGTCCATTCCCCCCTGGGGGGGTGATTTCTCACTTTCTGTCTCTCTGTCTCTCTCTGTCTGTTTGGTGAGCCCACAAGCCCTATAGCAAAAAAACCTCTCCAAAAAAAGAATGTCAAGGGGTTGAAGCAGTTTATTACATTGTATCAGTTGCCTAGGTTCTGCTTTTATGCTATTCTTTTTTTTCTCATGTGAAACACCTGTCCCCTACTTCGGCACCTGTTCCATTCAAGGTTTAGTACAACAGCACTCCTTCCATAAAGTCTGCTCTGACTTCCTTAGCTAGCACAGCTTCCTTCTCTAAGTTTCCCTCCTATGTCTCCCTCCCTTTGAGTTCTTTTTATCTGCTATTCCTGTCACAGTTTTTGTGTGCATAGCTATATATTCTTCAGGGTATGATTATAACAGTCATATCCACTACACCATCTAGCTCAAAAGTGTTTTAAAAAATGGACCAAATGAATACAGACTATAAAGAAAATAAAGGCGGGTAAGAGTGGTAGACAGAGAAGATGCAACAGATGCTTAATGGATGTGCCGAAATGTTGAAGTCCTACAGCAGGCACATTAGGAAGGGGAGAAACATTGCCGTCATTTCTCTTGCTCCTGCTTCAAGCATGTGTGAGTGACTTTTCCTAAGAAAACACGTTGTTAGAAACTGCGTGCGGATCATTGTTCCTCTAAAATTGGAAGTCCTGTTCTATTTACACTACTTTCTCTTCTTTTAGCATCTTGCTCAGGAGTCTCACTAACTGTGGTCTTGACGTACACAATTAATTCGGACATGTGCCACTAAAATAATTCTAGCAAATCTTTTCAATCTTTTAAAATTATTCTTTCAATGATATTATGTTCCTTACATATGTGACCTGATCCATGAAATGTTTTGAATTTGCCTAAATCTGTTCTATTATGGAGTTATTCAATTTGGGAGCCTTCTTCGCTACATCCTCTGTAGAAATGAATCACTGTCTCTTTAGTCAAGAGACGATATGAAGTGGTGAGAAGAGAGAGTAAATTGTTCAAGCAGATATTCTAAAAACCCACACCAAAACTGAGAAAATGCTTCAGATGCTTTATTCTCTTTTTAAAATTTTTTTAACTTTATTTATTTATTTTAATTTGACCAAAGAGTGGCAGAGTGTGTGTGTGTGAGAGAGAGAGAGAGAGGGAGAGGGAAAGTGAGAAAGCAAGCTGCCAGGTCTGGGACTCAAACCATGTGGGAGTCCAGCAGTCTTACCCACGTGCCACTTGCCAGCCCCGATGCTTTATTCTTTAGATGAAATTGTTTTAAACATGCACAGATTGTGTTTCCCCTTAGTCCAAATCCTGGCTATATTTAGAAATGTCACCTAAAATGTCTATTTATAAATGTCTTATTTTAATTGTTGAATTAGTTTCCTAATGCTTCTCAAAGTTAGTACAAACTTGTTGGCTTAAAACAACACAGATTTTTTTTTTCTTTCAATTCTCAAAGCTAGAAGTGCAAAATCAGCTTTGGTGGGCTAAAGTCAATGTGTCATGAGGGCTGATTCATTCTCCAGGGTTTGGGGGAGAATTGGTTTCCTTGCCTTTTCCAGCTGAGGGGAGCTACCTGGAATCCTTTCTTGAGCTGCTTTCATCGTCATATCTCCCACTTCCTCTTCTGTAACAAAATTTTCTTCTGCCTCCCTCTTAGAAGAGATTTTTACACTCAGGACTCATGATAATCCAGAATAATTCTCCCATCTCAAGATTCTTATCAGATCTATAAAGCTCTTTTTGTCATATAAGTTAACATTCACAGATTCTAGCCACTAGAACATGGATATTCGTGGGAGCCAGTATTCCAACAACCACCCTAGTATTATTTTATAAGTCACAATTTTCTTTATTTCAGTGCATTAATTCATTTTAAAATTGTTGAATACATATTTTAAATACACTTCTGGCAATGTGCCCTACAGTGGAATGACAAGTTTATAATAAAATTCTTGTTCAAGTGGGTCTGATAGCAACCAAGCATGCAAATATTCTTTAAAATTATTTGAATGTTTTTCTGCATTTTCAACTAATTCTGCAGAATGTCTTATTTACTTTATTTATTTATTTATTTATCAGAAAGACTTTTTTTGTAGGATGAGTGTGCTCACCAGAGAGACAGGGAGACAGAAAGTGAGAAATCCCCCCTTGCAGAGGATGGTCACACCACAATTCCTTCTCCTCCATTCTCCTCTCGGGATTTTGGGCACATATACACATGCAGTGGGCATGAGTTTCAAGTCCCTGGGTCCAGGACTTATACCTCAGTCTATCAAAAGGGAGTCCAGAGCCTTCACTACCACACCACCTGCTAGCCCCATCTTATTTACTTACATATTCTGTATGGTTCCAACATGCCTGGTAGCTGAGTCTTCCTTCAATGTCTAAGCTCCCTTCCCTCTCTGAACCTGTTTTTTTACACTCCCACATATGACTGATCCTGTAGTGCCAACCCCAAACTCTGCCTTTTCGCTGCTTTCTAGGCTCTTCTCCAAGCTTAATTTACTTCAGCCTGCAAACCTGCCCTACACACCTTGTTTTGGCTCAGTTTAGCTTAGTTGATTAATTAAAGGATCTTATTTTTAGTCCTTTTGTAAATGTAGCCTTTGGACAACATCATGAAAAACATTGGTTTGTATCAAAATAAGGACAAACAAGATGACCGGCTCTGGTGACTCATGTCATTCTTACACATGCAGTAAGATAATTTAGCAGCAGATCTATCTCAAATATGGATGGCCTTCAGGCACTACTGTCATCTTTTGTGAAAAAAAGATAAAAATTAAAATTCTGGAAATTGATTTAGAACTTAAAGCCATCATCTATAATAGTGATTACTATTAAGGCAATTCAATTGCAGGTCACATATAAGTTTATTGAGAATCTGAAACAAAGTAATTATGATATTGAGCCATTATTTTCTTACCTTTATAGACTAAGTTCTTCTACTCCCCATCAGTTTCTATGATGTTGATTTATTTTACATGAGCTAATTATTATCCTGTAGAATGTGGAGAAATCTTTGGAAGAAAATCTGGTAGAAAGGGAAAGCTCTGGCTCCTATAAATTGAAAGCTACCAAGCAGGAGAGGTATGCATGGAAGCGATAAAATTATTTTAAGAATTTCTTCCAGGACCAACCTTGTACCCTAGGGGTTAATGAGGCTGGATCCCACATGGCTGACAGTGATTGAAATCCCTGCTCTGGTAGCTTGAAAAACTCAAGTGTGCTCCAAATTCTAACAGAATGGAGAAATGGAGAAGAAATTGCAGTGTGGCCACACTAAACTGGGAGAGAATAGTCCTTTCTCTCTTCCCCTCCCTCTTCCTCTATCTCTGTTTCTGTCAAGTACAAGACACACCTTCTGCTAATTAATAATAATAGTAATAATATGTTTCTTTCAATTAAGTATGTCTAGAAAAAGAAGAAACAGGAAAATGAGAGCAATGGACAGTTGACACATGATAGAAAATGGTTGTGTTAGGCTTCCAGTTCTTTCTGAAATTATTCCAGGAAGGCAGAACAGTTCATTAAATAATATACACAGTTTCAGGGAGAAAACTATTGAGAAAAGTCACATGTTTGAATTCATTGCATCTCTGCTATAGCCTCTTTTCTGGGTCAAGCATAAATATATGCTTCCACCTTTCCTCCAAAAGCAATTCAACTGTTCTGCTCATTGAGTACTTCATTTTGACCTTTCCCCCCATTTAGCTATATCATTCATTAACTTAATTATCTTAAATTAAACACAATGTTCCAGGTGTGGATAGACCAGAAACAAGTAGACAAGCAAGGATAATTGACTCTCTTAAATATGACATAATTGTCCCTACACTGATAGATCAGAATAGCATATCCAATTTTCTATGTTTTCTGAGTCGAAAGCCAGAAAGTGTTCACGTGTTCTTTCCTATTATTCCATTACTCACAGGTATCTTACCATATTGGAACCCATTTGGTGATTTTTTTAGTTTTCCCTGGAAGGATATACATTCAGTGTGAAGAGTTGGAAAGCAGGAGATGCCGCTAGCATTGCAGAGACCAGATGGGGAGAGCAGATTAGTTATCAGTTTGTGAGATGCTTCGAGGGGACACCAGGCCAACACAGTTGGAAGCTGCATACTCAGTGACTCATTCCATATACTAATTTCACTGGCAAAAGAAAACTTATTGTTGATAAAAAGTGAAAATAATATCTCATTTAGGAAGGACTGGAGTTTAATATGATATCCTTGTTGAAATAAGATACGTTCAATAAAAGCAACAATAGAATAGGAGAATTTGAGTTCTTTGATTAGTTATAGAAGCAAACCAAGATGCTTATTATATTGTAAATGCCTGAAATCTACAAGCCAAGGGTCCTTTCCTATAGAGCTACTTCCCCATTCTTGGGCATGCTTTAATTTTTAGTAGGGTCCAGAATTTATGCATGAGTGGAGGAAAAGGGAAAGATACAAACAGAGAGACATGAAACACAAAATACAGCGTTAATATAACTGCCCTTTATGGAGTTTTACCAGCTCTGACGAGTCCTGTGCAATATGGGAAATCTCAGCTACCACTGTCACCAGTGCTCCTGATCATTTATCTCTCCCCAGTCCTTATAGAAATTGGCTTTGCATGAGTCTCACCAGAGCTTCTTTCCTCCCACTAGCTTTCCTGCCAACTCTTCTTCTGTATTCCACAAGTGAATAATTGGCCCATGCAAAATATATCAACATCAGAGAAGGTTGTGGAGAGTAGAAGAATCTAGCACATACACACAAGGACAAAATGGCTCTATATCAAAGTTACTTTATGCTTGGGGGGGCAGCAGATGGCCTATCAATAAGATAATGGGTTTCTCACTTTGGTAGCAGTTATGTAGCTGAATTCCCACATAGCCGACCACCATTCAAGTTCTGTTCCCAGTGACTTGAAACTCATGCTGGGTGTGTGTACGTGCATGCCCAAACTCCCAGGAGAAGAATGAAAGAGAAGTATTACAGTATGGCCATCCCTCCAGGAGTGGGGGGGTGACTTCTCACTTTCCCCTCTCACTATCTCTGACTCTCTCTCTCTCTGGAGAGCGCACATGCCCTAAGAAAAACAAAAACCACAAAAAGTTAACTTTATGTTTTGTGGATCCTGCCCTGGACTCTTGTCTTAAAGACTCTTTCCAGTCTTTTAAGAACTGGATACAATATTATTCCAAGTAATGTGTGGACATATGTAGCTATCAATCATACCCCATTGATGGTTTGTTTAACAATTTGAGAAAACATGATTATTTGGACTATGGCAGGCTGACTCAGGATAATAAATATAATCCACCAGGTAGACCATACACAACTGTCTCCACAATTGAATAGAAGAAACACCTACTGCTTAGTCTCACCCAAAACAAAGAGATGGAATTGTCTTATTAGTTTTCATTCAGACCCAGGGGTCTCAAAGCTAGCTATGTAAACTGGACTCCATCAGTAAGTGAGGCAAAATGGCAGAAACTCTCAAAATACAGAAGTAATGGACATACCTGAAACATTGAGCTTGGGCATTGCAAAAGCCTGGACTCCTGACACTTGGGTATTCGTTCTATCAATAAGGTCATGGGTTCTAAGCTTCCGTTTTGTAATTCCATGTAAACCTACAGCTTAGTTTCAGTGAATCCACTGAGACTAACTAAATCGTGTGTGGAGTCTTTCACTATACTAAGCTCTAGGGCAGCAGTTTTTAAACACATTCACTTTAGGAAGTTTCTGCACCTTTAAAAATATCAATATTTGCCCACATCCTTAAGAAGAAAAATATCGGTTAGGATGTCAGCAAGAGACAGACCTGCATGACTTTTTGAAAAAGTCAATCCCTCAAAGCCATTTGTCTTAAAGTCCCCATTGTATAAAATAGAAAGTTGACTATGTTTAAAAGGTCAGTGATCACATGACTCTAAGGGCCTCTCTACCTTGATTGCTGGATACATCGATGAATCATAATCATATTCACATGTACTTTAAAGAAATAACATGCAAAAAAAATTTGAAAATACAGAAGTCTGGGCAACTTTGTAGATTGCAAAATTGACATTCTACTTACAAAAGTCTTACATTTTGTAAATATACAATACATTACTCCCTTGTATGATGCCCTATGTAGTTCAAGTGTGAAATAGGAGGTGATTCACCAGACTTCAGAGGTAGGGAGAAAGACACTCAGATGAATAGGTTTCTTTCAGGGAAGCAGAGAAATGAAAACATTTCTGATCAACATAGCTTCTGAAGGGTAAGCCTTTCTTAGTACTCCCCACATATGCCTGCTCTTGGCAGCAAATCTCTGTTTTTAACTCTAGAGTCCTGTGCAGGGAACTATCCTGCTTCTTGTACAGTGACAGCAGAACTGGGCTTTCTTTTTTTATTTTTTTAATTAATTTATTTAGTTTTTTGGAAAGGTTTTTACTATAGGGTGCGTGCACTCACCAGAAAGACAGAGAGAGACAGAGATATAGAAAGGGAGAAATCACCCCCCAGGGACGATGGCCACGCCGCAATCCCTTCTCCTCCATTCTCCTCTCGGGTTAAGCCACTGGGTCCGGGACTCGAACTGTGGTTGACTACATGGGAGTTTAGAGACATAGCCATTATGCTAACCGCTGGTCCCAGAACTGGGCTTTATATTAGTGTAAGGTCTTGGGTCCAACAATGTTCCCTGATCTTCTTGGGAGTGGTTGTTTTTCCTTTATCTTCCCATTAGGTAATGGATTTTGAGCCTTCCCCAGGAGCTTAAACATTTTGCTTCATGCATGAAAGGTCCAGGGAATTTATGCTTCTCCTAAGTGTCAGCTGACTGCCACCTGCATGCCTGTCCTACCAGGGACTTCTTCTTTCTGATGTTTTGTTCTGATCCCTCAATCATTTCCTAAGGACCCAGCCAAAGCAAAGTAAAAAGAACCTATTGAAAAAAGAGACAGGAATAAAACATACAGAAATGTCAGTACATGCATCTTTCTAGTAGAGATGTGAGTGAATTCTTAAGTACGTGTTGATACTTTCCAAAATTTTAAAACATTTATTACTTGTTGAAATGACTATCAGTAATCAATATAAATATAAAATATTTTAAAGCATTTTTGACTACCTGTTTCGTGGAAGGTATGACTCTGGGCATCGTAGGCTCAAGGATAGATAAGACATGATGGATCTTGCTCTCAGAAGTTCCCAGTTTGTTAGTAAATAAGGTATGAGCTAGAATATACACAACATCATGCACACTGCTGCATCCAGTCTTTGTGAGATGGCAGGTCAACATTCTCACTGCTTTTGCAGAGCAAATTGGGACATAAAAAAGGTTAAGTGATTTATCAATGTTTCTGTTACCATTGATTTATTTTAAAATATTTTCAGAACGTAGCAGTTTAAAATGACTACTTCATTTTGCTTATTTTTGTGCATCATAAGTTCAGAAAGAACTTGGCTGGGAAGTCCTTGCTTATGAGCTCTCGTGGAGTTGCAGTCAGGTATTGGTTTGGCTGTGTAGGTTGTCAAGATAACACACTCACATGGCCGACAGATGGTGTTGCTATTATTTGGGAGCTCAGCTGAGTATCTTCAGTGTGACCACTCTGTGGCCACTCCAGAATGGTCTGACATCTTCCACAACTATCAGGAAACCAGGTAGATGCAATCTGGACTTATTTTTTGTTATTATTATTATTATTATTATTATTATTATTTCTTAGAGAGAGATTTTTGCTATATGGTACATGTGCTTGCTGGAGAGACAGAGAGACAGAAAGCATGAAATCATCCCCTGGGGAATGGCCATGCCATAATCCCTTCTCCTCTAGTCTCCTCAGGATTTCAGGCATACAAGTCCATGCACCCCGGAGCAGTTTCAAGCCACTGGGTCTGAGACTTGAATCACGGTCAATCATGTGAGTCCAGTGACATAACCATTACTCCATCTGCTGGTCTTGAACTGGACTCTTTAATCCATCCTTGAACATTGCAGCGTCACATCTGCTCTACTCTCCTGGGAAAAGAAGTCACAAAGGTTTGTCCATATTCGAAGTGTGGGGACATAGGTCAGCAAGAGACAGACCTGCATGACTTTTTGAAAAAGTCAATCCCTCAAAGCCATTTGTCTTAAAGTCCCCATTGTATAAAATAGAAAGTTGACTATGTTTAAAAGGTCAGTGATCACATGACTCTAAGGGCCTCTCTACCTTGATTGCTGGATACATCGATGAATCATAATCATATTCACATGTACTTTAAAGAAATAACATGCAAAAAAAATTTGAAAATACAGAAGTCTGGGCAACTTTGTAGATTGCAAAATTGACATTCTACTTACAAAAGTCTTACATTTTGTAAATATACAATACATTACTCCCTTGTATGATGCCCTATGTAGTTCAAGTGTGAAATAGGAGGTGATTCACCAGACTTCAGAGGTAGGGAGAAAGACACTCAGATGAATAGGTTTCTTTCAGGGAAGCAGAGAAATGAAAACATTTCTGATCAACATAGCTTCTGAAGGGTAAGCCTTTCTTAGTACTCCCCACATATGCCTGCTCTTGGCAGCAAATCTCTGTTTTTAACTCTAGAGTCCTGTGCAGGGAACTATCCTGCTTCTTGTACAGTGACAGCAGAACTGGGCTTTCTTTTTTTATTTTTTTAATTAATTTATTTAGTTTTTTGGAAAGGTTTTTACTATAGGGTGCGTGCACTCACCAGAAAGACAGAGAGAGACAGAGATATAGAAAGGGAGAAATCACCCCCCAGGGACGATGGCCACGCCGCAATCCCTTCTCCTCCATTCTCCTCTCGGGTTAAGCCACTGGGTCCGGGACTCGAACTGTGGTTGACTACATGGGAGTTTAGAGACATAGCCATTATGCTAACCGCTGGTCCCAGAACTGGGCTTTATATTAGTGTAAGGTCTTGGGTCCAACAATGTTCCCTGATCTTCTTGGGAGTGGTTGTTTTTCCTTTATCTTCCCATTAGGTAATGGATTTTGAGCCTTCCCCAGGAGCTTAAACATTTTGCTTCATGCATGAAAGGTCCAGGGAATTTATGCTTCTCCTAAGTGTCAGCTGACTGCCACCTGCATGCCTGTCCTACCAGGGACTTCTTCTTTCTGATGTTTTGTTCTGATCCCTCAATCATTTCCTAAGGACCCAGCCAAAGCAAAGTAAAAAGAACCTATTGAAAAAAGAGACAGGAATAAAACATACAGAAATGTCAGTACATGCATCTTTCTAGTAGAGATGTGAGTGAATTCTTAAGTACGTGTTGATACTTTCCAAAATTTTAAAACATTTATTACTTGTTGAAATGACTATCAGTAATCAATATAAATATAAAATATTTTAAAGCATTTTTGACTACCTGTTTCGTGGAAGGTATGACTCTGGGCATCGTAGGCTCAAGGATAGATAAGACATGATGGATCTTGCTCTCAGAAGTTCCCAGTTTGTTAGTAAATAAGGTATGAGCTAGAATATACACAACATCATGCACACTGCTGCATCCAGTCTTTGTGAGATGGCAGGTCAACATTCTCACTGCTTTTGCAGAGCAAATTGGGACATAAAAAAGGTTAAGTGATTTATCAATGTTTCTGTTACCATTGATTTATTTTAAAATATTTTCAGAACGTAGCAGTTTAAAATGACTACTTCATTTTGCTTATTTTTGTGCATCATAAGTTCAGAAAGAACTTGGCTGGGAAGTCCTTGCTTATGAGCTCTCGTGGAGTTGCAGTCAGGTATTGGTTTGGCTGTGTAGGTTGTCAAGATAACACACTCACATGGCCGACAGATGGTGTTGCTATTATTTGGGAGCTCAGCTGAGTATCTTCAGTGTGACCACTCTGTGGCCACTCCAGAATGGTCTGACATCTTCCACAACTATCAGGAAACCAGGTAGATGCAAGCTGGACTTATTTTTTGTTATTATTATTATTATTATTATTATTATTATTTCTTAGAGAGAGATTTTTGCTATATGGTACATGTGCTTGCTGGAGAGACAGAGAGACAGAAAGCATGAAATCATCCCCTGGGGAATGGCCATGCCATAATCCCTTCTCCTCTAGTCTCCTCAGGATTTCAGGCATACAAGTACATGCACCCCGGAGCAGTTTCAAGCCACTGGGTCTGAGACTTGAATCACGGTCAATCATGTGAGTCCAGTGACATAACCATTACTCCATCTGCTGGTCTTGAACTGGACTCTTTAATCCATCCTTGAACATTGCAGCGTCACATCTGCTCTACTCTCCTGGGAAAAGAAGTCACAAAGGTTTGTCCATATTCGAAGTGTGGGGACATAGACTCCTCTTTTCAATGAGAAGAAAGTATAATTTTGTATATATTTGGAAAATAAATGTGTGGGCTTGCTGCTCAGTGGCAGAATAAGAATTAGAATACAATCACTCTCTCAGCCCTAGTTGTCTTTAGACAATATTCACCACTCTCACAAATATTCAGTTTGTATATTTAATAATTCCCTTCAAAATCAGAAGTGAAAAAGTTGGGGAGGTTTTGAGAATGTCAGTTCAACTCTCACGTTGACATCTCTCTGTAATTACTTGATTTTGGCAACATCCTGGCTACATATATTCAAATGAAAGCATTGCGAAGTCACCGATCAATTAATTGAGACGACCATCTACTATCTAACCTCTTGTATTGGTAGAGTCTCACAGAGACTGCATTAAAAATTGCATAATTATCACATAATGTGATATATTTGGGTCCATCTATTTTCTCCATCATCTCTTGGATTCTAAGAACATTTATTTGCATGTTACTTTGCTCTGCAAAGTAAAAGGCTTAGTGTGCTTAGCCTGGTTACCAGCGAGCAGCCTACTGTCAATTTTAGCAAAGGCTACAACAACCTACCTGGCATGAAGTCTACAAGCATTCTCATTGACAATCAAAGACTGAATTCAAAGAACACTGATTTGAATGTATTGGTGAATAATTTTAATTAAAGATAAACGTCTGAGTGCAAAATGTTTACAATCTTTTGAAAAATTATGGTTTTTCATTAATTTGCAAGCTATTGTAACAAATATCACTTTTATTTTTAGTACATGTGAATTTGCAACTGAAATTTATTTTTGTCAGTGTTTTTTGAATGAACTCAATAAAGACTTTGTTTATAAAATTTTGTTTTACAAAAGATAAACCTCTACTTTCCTTGAGGAAGAGAAATTATATTACTACTGAACAACACAACAAAAAAATCCAAAACACCACTGTAAAAAATTACAAAAACAAAAAGTGATGATATGTTTTTCGCATAGTAGAGGTTGAACTAGTACTAATTTTCTGTAGAAATCTAAGTGATTAAGAAATCAAGGCCTCTCTTAGAATTATGTTACTTTCTATCTTTACAATTCAAAAGCACTCTTTCTTTTCATACCCAGTGAGTTATATTATATCCAGTGAGTTACTTTTTTAGTCAGACAGTACGAAAGCACTCTGTATTATACCGAATGATCTGAAAAAAAATCCAAGAATTTCAGTAACTGAGAAAGATATAATGCAACTCATCTTACTATGATTGACCTCTTATACATAGAACATAGTGCTCTTTTAGTAGAGATTTCTGCTGAATTTCTAAGAATTATGAAAATATATTCATCTCCCTGAGCCTCTGGGCATTGCTACATTGCAGTACGTGAACCACTGACTTTTCTTGCTCTTCTGTTCTACAGCTGTAATCACCTGTAATCAAAATTCATAGTCACCTGAAATTAGGAAATGCATTTTAAAAAATGCACAACTCAAAGGCAGAAAATTATAACTCAAAATCTAGACAAAAACTGAGCTCACACTAATTTTAGTAGAAGTAAAAATACTTGAATTGCCTTTTCTAATAGTAATCATGTAGTCACCTCTAAGAAGAATTACAGTTTTCTTTGGAGAGAAGAGTGACTATACATGGATATTTCCAATGTATAGGATATAATCCAAAACCTTGATAGGTCAGAAATATTTATAGGTAACTTATTAATACTTATTTTCACTTGGGCCAGGTTGCTTTTATTACATCTTAAAACCTTTCAAAGTGATTGTATTCATGACCTTACTGAAAAAAAGAAAAATAAAAGCAAAGAACAAGAAAAAGGAAAAAAAATCAAAACCTGGCATTATTCCATTTTTAGACGTTTTTAGAAATTCATATTTTATAACATAGTGTATATTGGTAGAATGCTTGTCATTTTTATTGTTTTGATTTCTTGACTTTTTATGATGATGATGATGGTTTGTGGGTCTATTCTGTCTTGCCCTCTTCTATTTTGTGCTAGAATTTAGTACTGAAATGCTTGAAGTAATTTTTTTCGTCGTTATTCATCTTAGAGTAACATATTAGTGCGAACCTAAGAAAAAGTTGAAAAAAAAAGAACACTGAGAGAGTTTTTTGTTTCACTTAAACATTTCCTAAGTCCAGCAGTGTCTACTTTCACATGTAGAGACGTTTCAACATAAGGACTTCTATATGTCTGCATATGTAACCAACCTCCAATATGTGAAAGATTGACTTAAATTATTGTCAACAGTAAGAGGTCTTAGAGCCAGATGGTGGTATATTGGTTAAGATACTGGACTCCCACATGACTGAGTCCCAGAACCAGTGTCTTGAAAATCATACCAGGCTATTGTGCCTGTGTGCCCAAAATCTGAAGAGGAGAAAGGAGAGAAAGGGATTGTGGTATTGCTGTCCGCATTTGGGGAGTGATATCCCAATTTTCCTCTCACTTTTTCACTCTCTGTATCTCTCTGGCAAGTGTGTGCACCCTATAGCAAAAACCTTCAAGGAGAAAAATAAAATAAAAGAGCAACTTGCTATTTATTTTTTTAAAAAGAGGTGTTCTCAAGATGTCCTTGCTTTTCAAGTTTATTTTTTTTAAAAAAAGAATTATCTAACTTTATTTATTCATTCATTCATTTAATTTGACCAGAGAGACAGAGAAAGAATGAGAGAGAGAAAGAGAGAGAGAGAGAGTGAGAAAGCAAGCCACCAGGTTTGGGACTCGAACTGTGGTTGGCCATGTGGGAGTGTACAGCGCCTTAATCACCACGCCACCTGCTGGTCCTCTCATTTTAAGTTTCTTTTAACATAAAGTTTAAAACATATAAAACTACTATGTTTACTTTAATAAAATATTTCTATATAAGTTATTTTAAAATGCATGGGGAATATAAACACCAAACTTGGGTAGACGTAAACATCTAGACATGAGCAGAGTGAGTACAATGAAATGAGAGAAGAAAAAACAGACATCTTCAATCATATCTGTAAAAGTGGGGGCAGATTTAGGGACAAATGATGAAATGGTAAGATTTGCCAAGATTTGCCATTTGCCAAACAAATGGTCTTCGCTCTCTTAAAGTCTTTCCATTTCTGAACGCTCAACAGACTTTATCATGAATGAAAAATAAGCAAATTACTATTTATGGTGCCATTCTTGCTTTCATATTTCAGAAATACTACTGTTTTCCTAATACTTAAATGACAATCTGGCTGCTTCTGTAGGTCTGGGGGTCAAGATATCTCAAACAGAAGACTTAATAATAGAAAAACTAATATGAGAAGGTAGACAAGGAAAAAAAATGTCTTCACAATAACTGGATTACTCTAGGGGTTAAGAAAACCAAACAACTTCAGGGCAAAAGTTATTTTTTAATCTCCTTCTTAAAATTTACAGAGTGTTTAGGATGCCATCTTTTTCACTTGGCTAGGTTTTGTTGACATGTGTGCAGTGAGCAACAGGGTGCTAAGGAGAAATGTAGTGTTTCAATCTTCTCCCAATGGGTAATAACAAACACACCAACTCTAAAATCCCTGCCCCACACACCTTCCATCTTTTTTCTTTTCTAGCAAAATAACATCAGTTGGCTTTGCGAGACAAAGACCTAAGGTGTATATGCCTTTAATTGAATCCTATTTGAACAAAGTAGCATCTTGTTCTTTTTTTTCCTAAAACTGATAATCCTTGATTTACAGCACATTAAGTAGCCTCATTTAAATTGCATGTAGACTTTTGCAACAGACTTTGCATTTTAACTCTCCAAGACCTGCTTACCTGCTTATCAGATTCAGCATGCATCAGAATGACCTGAAGCATTGTCTAAAACAGAGATTCCCTTGGGTGTGTCCAGAGAGAGCTGTTTTTTGGAGGGTTCAGGACTTGAGTACTTGCACTTCTACCTAACAATTTTAGATGCCAGATGAGCCAGTGTTTCTTGCCTGAGGACTATGGTTTGAGTAGCAAGATCCTAAAACAGTTTAAAACATAAGGCTCATATGATCTGAAGAAAATCTTCAGTGTTCCGTGGACACTGAGTCTTATTAAACCCCTCGTGTAAGTGTAGTATCATGACAGTCAGTGATTACCCATTTTATTGAAATTTAAATACGTTTAGGTAAAAAATGAAATAGACAAAACCTGAATAAGAAACAACTCTTCTATTACCTACTTAGATACAAATTTGCATAAAAGTTTTGCAAAATACCTGCTCTATTTCCATTTTGTGTGTACATTAAGATGTAAGTATTTACACATAATGGCATTAAATTAACTCTAGCTTTAGGGAACCTGAATGAAGTTGCTCCACTGCCAACATATATTTTTTTAAAAACATGCAATAACACTGCAATCTGCATTTATATTGACTCATAAAATATAGAAACCCTGCCCACGTTCATCATTTTTCCACCCCATTGTCTCATAGACAATGTTGTGTTTCTTATTCTATTTAATAATTCAGAAATAGCTTATTGGAGCAGCCAGCGGCGTAGTGGTTAAGGCATCTGGATTTCACATAGCTGACTGTGTAGTTTGAGTCCTGGATCCAGTGACTTGAAAAATACCCAGTGTGTCTGTGTCTGTGTGTGTGTGCACGTGCGCATACATAAAATCCAAGAGGAGAATAGAGGACTGCAATGAGGCCATCCCTCCTGGGGGGGGGTGATTTCTTACTTTCTCTTTCTCTCTCTGGGAGTGCACATGCCTTCTAGCAAATTTTTAAAATTATTTATTTATTTACAAGATTGAGAGACAGAGAGAAACAAGCGCCTTCAACACGATCTCACTGCATTTTAATACTTCCCTGGTCTGCCTGCCTAGCCACCCAGATTATGTATACATTGACCAGGGAACTGAAATTCCAGTCTTTCATATGGATGTAGCATTGCCTTCATCAGTGTGTTACTACTGAACCCTCAAGCTGGCCTAATTAAGAAATCTTTATGAAACACTTAACTATGATCTGGGTGCTTCTCAGGCTCTATGGAGATTACAAACTCTTACAGAGTCTCTCAGGGAATTGCCACTGCGTTAAAGAAAATGTAGGACCTATAACCATGACTCTTCACAGGAATGGAAATGTGAAATGAGTATAATATGGGAATTTAAAGAAAAGTTTATTTCAATCTGGAGTAATAATTAGAGCACCACGTGGGAGAGTTGAAAGAAAACCTAAAACGCAGGATATGTTCAATAAATCATTGTTGAATGGAAATGCAATATGGATGGGCTCTTAAGGATAAATTTAGGATCTAGACAATAGATGAAGGTTAACTTTTCAAGGGTGGGGAACAACTTGAAAAATGAAAGGCTATTGAATTTTGAAGTGATATACAGGAGTTAAATTAACTTAGTTTTATGAAAGTATCATGGGCAGAACAGAAGATAAAGCTAGAAACAGGTTGTTAGACTGAGGAAAGATTTCAGCTTCACAGTAAGGATACTGGTTTTTATTTTGTAGAAACTTGAGAACTCAGGACCAGCCGACGGAGTAGTGGTTACATCGCTGGACTCCCACATGGCTGACTGTGGCTTAAGATACAAGCCAGGCTCATGTGCATGATTACCCAAGATCTTGGGAGGAGAATAGAGGAGAAGGAATTGCAGTGTGGCCATCCTCTCTGGGGGATGATTTCTCACTTTTGCACTCTCTCTCTCTCTCTCTCTCTCTCTCCAGCGAGGGCATGCACCCTAAACAAAAATCTATTAATTAAAAAAAAAGAAAAAGAAAAAAATTGAGAACTCTTGACTATGACAAGAGTTTAGTCAAGTTTAGTTTAGTAGTAAACATAAAATGTGAGCAAGGACAAAGAATAGAATTTGGAGATCAAATAAGAGGCTCTGGTTATAGTAGGGTTTATGATAGGGTTGTGGGTATGGAGAAGAAGGGTTGGATTTTACTAATGTTGAAGTGTATAATTATGTACACAAAAATTGCTACTTATGTGTGACAAGAGAATGATCAAATAAATACTCAGACTTTAAGCTTGTGTCTTAGTTTTGAGTTTGGTATGATGATGATAAAATAACCTGGAGAAATAAAACATATAAAGGGTAGTTTAGTAGTCATACATATTTTCTGCTTCCTCATGAATAAAAAGCTCTTTTATAATGTTTCTTTTTTATGTCTGCCCCAAGTCATATTTCAAAAATACATATTCCTAACATGTAGTCTTCTTTGATCAAGATATTAATAGAATGAAAAAGGATTATACTCACTAATGTTCAAATTTGTTGGCTATGAAATTGCTAAAATGAAATGTCTGGCAAGCAAGTACATTTTTGGGAATTAACAGGTTCACTGTTCTTTATAGTCATTTCTGACACTGGTACGTTTCAATGGCCTGCCAGTCGAATTGCAGTTCTGACAATCTGTTCATTTTGGTACTCTCCAGAATCAATGGAGTGGAATCATTCATATGGTGCTTGTCACTGAGCATGAAAATGACAGAAGTCAGCAGATTGGCAAAGCCATCGTCCATTCATCTCCCTTCTAGAGAAGCATCACATTTGGCCTTTGTACTCAGTCTTTCCTCTCAGTTCATTTTTCCTAGCGTATTATTTAACTCAAAGAACCACCTCAAGCACACCTAAAATCAATCAGTACATTCACTTGACTGATACGCAAGTTTGATTTTGAGAGATTAACAAAAATGACATGGCCCAGGATTCCGAAAGGATCAGTAACTGAGTTGGCTACACGTAGACTGCGGAATTTTTGTTTCCTTCAGCTATGACTAATTGAAAAACTTAATGCCTGAATATTCAAAAGTAATTGTTAAGACTTCAAAACATATTTTTAAGTCAGACAACAAAATTTTGTGAAAATGTATGCATTCCTTGCATTGGAGAAAAACTACACTTCACACTATTGTACATAATTATAAGCGTCTTGAAATTTCACGCATCTCTAGGGAAGGAGCAATCTTCTACTTTCACCTCTAGGACAGAACTGATGTCAAAAGAAAGAAGAGGACAAGGTGAGTTTGAAAACACTTTCAAAATAATGAAGTTGTCACTGATTATACCTTTCATCTGTGTGTCACTAACTGTTGTATATAACAGTATCCTTCCTCTGTCCTCGTGACATAGGAATATATTACCTGTATTTTACAGTTGGATAAACAGGAGCTCAATCAAGTTTAAAATCACACAGTGGGGGATCTGGGAGAGGAGCCCAGAAGATCAGATTCCCAGTTAGTGGCCAGAATCATTAGTGTTGCTCTAAAAACACTCTTCTCCTTGGCTTGTCAGTGAACCGTGACTCTAGAAAATAAGTAGAGAGACAGGGAGGGGAGGAACAAGCAAAGAATATGGGGAAGAATGAAGGAAAGATGAGAGATGATTATAGACCCAGTGTACTTTTCTCTCTGTGTCCATTGTGGAAAGGATAGGCATAAACTCACCTGGCAATGCCCATGAATCAATACACATCACAAGCACATACACACATACACAAACACACAGTCACATCACACACATACTCTCTCATGACAAAAATAAAAGGCAACACAGCTTAGTGGATTGTGCTTGCTTCAGGGCTTAGATTGGTCATCTTCTAACACTTCACGTGATATGATCTTGAACACATCATTCAAACTTTCAGGGCCTCGGTTTACATATGTATAAAAGTCAGATGATAATTTCTGCATCATAGAATTGCTGTGAGGATTAAATGAAATGATTTATATGTAAAAGCCTTGCCTCTCTAGGATAGGAGCAATCTTTTACTTTCACCTCTAGGGCAGTATTGATGTCAAGAGAAAGGGGAGGACAAGGTGAGTTTGAAAACACTTTTGAAATAATGAAGTTGTCACTGACTACATGGATTATACCATTTATCTGTGTGTCACAAACTATTGTACATAACAGTATCCTTCCTCTGTCCTCAGGAAGCAGGAATATATTACCTGTATTTTACCTGGAATTTCTTTGGGGGGAAACTTTAGATGGGATATTTGGAAAGGCCCAGGTAACACATAGGAATCATGTCCACTGGGAGATTGACAGGAGATCTTTAGAAAGATGCTGAAGGGGACCAGCAGGTGGAATGGTGGTTAAGGCACTGAACTCCCACGTGGCCAAGCATGGTTCAAGTCCTGCACCCAGTGGCTTGAAAAATCACATCGGGTGGATGTGCATGCATGTCCCACATCCCAAGAAGAGAATGCGGAAGAGAGGATTGTGGTGTGGCCATCCTTCCAGGGAAGTGATTTCTCACTTTCCCTTTGTCTCTCAAGCGAACACAAACCTTAAGAAAATAAAAAGAAAGATGCTGATAAGTCTTCTTCAGTTTGCAAAGAGGATGGTGAGCAGGAGCACATGCTAGGTAAAGGTAAAAAGATCACCCAAGTCCTAAAAAGGACACTCTAGCTTCAGAGCAGCAATGCATTCTGTAGGGGGTGGTGTGGAGCTCAGCAGGGTATCCTTGTTAATCTGAGCTTCCCTCTAGTTTGTCTCTTGTTCCAGTTCAGTGACTTCCGCTCAAGGTCGTACCCATGTTTTCTTTCTCCACCAACCCCTGCTCCAGCTCAGTTAACTCCATCTTGTCTTTCTAACAGCAAGCTAGTCTGGACTGTCTATTCTCTTTCTAATCTACTGTGGCATAAATTCAGTGCTCTGCTTCCTTGGAGCTCATATCCAGTCCTTTATCTTCCCCCCCCAAAAAGTCATTTCATTTCCAATGGAAAACCTTGTATTCCAGGATGTTACTCATGGTATGAGACCTCAGAGCCTATACTGAATATTTCAAAAACCAAATAGAGTTTCCTTCCCCGTTCCTTCTTTTTGTGATAATTTTGTCTGCTCAAGGCAATGTGGATGCCACTAAACCAACCCAGGGAAGAATCAAGTATAAAAAAATGCTGAAAAGGGAAGTACAAGATTAATATCCCAAGGCATTATTTTGCTCATTTTGAAGCACCTAATACAATGTCAACTGCATGTTAAAAATTTAATAAACACTTGATGTGATTCCTCTTATGTCTATTGTTTCCTGATGCAGGTCTAATAAAGCTTTTTGCACATCCTTTTGGTTCCTTACATCATCTCCAAACATTTGATCACTTACTAAGGATCAACTTGCATGCCAGATATTGCCCTAGTTACTGGGAAATAATAAGATAATTATGGCCCCATCCTTCAAGGAGATCATAATTTAGGAGGGCCAGCAGGTGGCATGGTGGTGAGGGTGCTGGACTCCCCATGTGGCTGACCACAGTTCAAGTCCAAGACCTGGTGGTTTTTTGGTTTGCTTTCTTAATGTCTCTCTCTGGTAAGCACACATGTCCTACAGTCAATGAAATAATAATAAATTAAATTAAATTAAAAACAAAAGCAAACAAACAAACAAAAACAAACAACGAAAGCATGTTAGAGAGAGGTTAAGAAAGTGTTCAGGGAGTCCAGGAAAGGAAGTGATGATGAAGGGTGGAAGATGTTGGATTTGTCAACACAAGTGATGTTTGAGCTTGACTTTGAGGGGCAATGTGTTTTCAAATAGCAACTGTCAGGAAGAAAACTTTAGATAGAATGAACAAATACAGGGAGGTTTGAAAGTCATAAAACTTCAAGGAAAGTGGTTCATCCCCTTAGGAATATAACAGAAGGAAACACACGGAGTGGTGGGAGCCAAGAAGTTGAGAAAACTTGGATCCAGATTGCAAAAGCCCTGACAGGCACAGGAGGAATGGTAGACTCCTTTATAGGAAGCCAACATGAACAATGCTTTCAGATGTTTCACTAACTACCACATCCCTCTCCCCAACAAATGTTCCAACAATAAACATCAGATGCTGATCATTCTTGCCCAGTGTTCAATGAGAATGCATTGAATACATGTTATAAAAGTAATAGTTGGGTCAGGAGGTGGCAAGGTGTTTGAGGCACTGGACTCCCCCATGGTCAACCACAGTTCGAATCCCAAAACTGGCAGCTTGCTTTCTCACTTTCCCTTTCTCTCTTCATGTCTCTCTCCGGTCAAAATAAAAAATATTAATAAAAAATAAATTTTAATTAATATTTCTTTGAAAATGTTATATTAGAAGATGTTTTCATATTGTTATTTTTTTATTTTTGTTTTTTTGCTGACACAGGTAAAAAATGTTAGAACAACAATTAGAGGGTGATTCAGCCTATCTTGGGACCAGCAGTTGGCATAATGGCTATGTTGCTGGACTCCCATGTCATCGACTGCAGTTCGAGTCCTGAATCTGGTAGCTTAAACTCACACTGGGCACATGTGAGTGTGTGCCCAAGATTCCAAGAGGAGAATGGAGGAGAAGGGATTGTCCTCACTCCCCCAGAGGGAGATTTCTCGCTTTCTGTCTCTCTGTCTCTCTCTGTCTTTCTGGTGAGCACACGCGCCCTATTAGCAAAAACCTCTCAAAAAAAAAAAAACAGGATAAATCAGCCTATCTGAATATAGGCACGTTAACTCAGTAGTTTTGACCTTCTCACCAATAGAAAAATGAATGATGATTTTCCTGGTGGCAAATCACTGGAACTGTTCAATCAAACTTTGTAAATCTCAGTTCTAGATTAGGAGAAGGGCCTGAGGCATATCACAGGAGAGATTTTTAGCATCATAAATGGCTCTTTCTATGTCATCACATCTTTGTGATGTCTGGCCCAGAAACTGCTCTAGTTGTCACCACAATTAGTCAACAGACCATGATTAATAATGAGATTGATTCAGTTGGTTTTGTAATACCTCTGCTTTCAAAGAGTTGTCAGGAATGGACTTTTTGGTCTCTGAAAATACACTTAAAAGCAGAAGGTAGAAATGCAGGAGGGCTGTTACTCAGGAGCTGATGAGTAAGAACTGTGAACAGACTTACTAGTCTGTCATGACTTTTTGTTGAATAAACACATCAAAACAAATAAACAAAACATTTTAACAACCCCATTTGTGTGCATGACTGTACTCATTCATGAAAACTGGCAGAAATGCATTTGGCTAATCTGTTTGGAATTATAGACATAGTGCTTGTTTTGTGGTAGGTATGAAAACACCATTGAAACCACTCTGTATTAGCCATGAGGCGGTAGGGAGTGACTTTTTTTCTCTTTTTTTACATCATTGCCTTTGGCCATTTACGAGCACAACTGGCGTAATGTACAAGCAATTGAAAAATCAATACAGTCTTTAGGCTGATGAGCACAGCTTTTTCTGACTCAATGCTGAACCTGGCCATTTCAAGTGGGAGCTGTCAGCGGCCTGTCCACGCCCTCAGCCACTCACGTCCACTTTCCTGGAGACTGCATGGCAAATGCTCTCATGCACTCTCTGCCTGAAGACATCTTTTTCTGACCAAGGAAGTGAATCCCTAGAATGCAAGGTGATTTGGAAGTACCAGAGAAGGATGAATCGAGGAGCAACCTTTAACCAATGGTGGAGAAGGAGCTTTCGTATAAAACCTCAGTTTCCTTGCCCTTCAGTAGAGGTAACTCTGACATGAATTTCACACCGTTTTCTCAGCATTTTGTGAGGAGATTGGGCTTCTACATTTTCTTGTATCTATTCACCACTCCCCTATTGATGTTTTCTGAATTACCTTTTTTTTTTTTTTTCCTGAGAGGTTTTTTGCTTTAGGGAGCATGTGTTCACCAGAAAGACTGAGAGAGACAGAGAGACAGAAAGTGAGAAACCACCCCCACGCCAGGGGGGATGGCCACACCGCAATCTCTTCTCCACCATTCTCCTCTTGGGATCTTAGGTACACATGCATGCATACACACGCGCCCAGTATGAGTTTAAGCCAACAGGTCCAGGACTCGAACCATGGTAGACTACATGGGAGTCCAGCGACATAGCCATTACGCCAACAGCTAGTCCTGAATTACTTTTCAAATAAACAGTCTGCGCTCAAATTTTTGTGGGGCAAGAAGGAGGGGAGTTGCTTCTGGAATAAGCTAGACCAAGACTCTCTTTCTTTGAAAGCCCTATGCCTTCAGTATGAAGGCATTCATCAAGGCTGTTTTGTATATTTTCCTGAGAACCTAAAGGTATTAGTGATTCTGAAAGGTTTTACCAATGATCCCAAATTAGAATGACTCAATTTAATTTTTTAACTTCCCAGTGGTGAGAAAACTATATGCATTCAGTAGAAAACCATTATGTTTTTCACCTCCAGTACACAATACAATAAATTACACAGTGCAATAAATTACACAAGATAGCACTTTATTTAAAATAGGCTTTGTGTTAGGTAACTTTTCCCAGCTCAACTCTAGGCTAATATAAGTATTCTGAGCATATGTTAGTTAGGCTAGGCTAAGCTATGATGTTTGGTAGGTTAGATATATTAAGTGCATTTTCCATTTATGATGTTTTCATTTTATTATGGGATCACTGGGACATAATCCCACTGTAAATGAAGGAACTCGTGTACTTACCTTTCTCTGCTCATGAGGCACAGTGTAGAAGCAAACACACCAGACCAATGCAGCTTCCTTTTAGCCCCTGCAGGCTGGTGGACTGAGACAGGAAATTCAAGGTTTCATGCTAAGTTCCAATTTCATCTTCTTCTTCTTTGTCTTGAGTGTTAGAACCAAATTTTGTTCTATAAGCTCATATATAGAATTAGAGCTGCCATAGGCTGCCAAGATACCACAGCTTTCTCATTCGCTTGAAAGAGTCTCTTTATTTCTAGTGACATCTGAGATTTTTTCCTTTCCTTTAAACTCAGGTATGTATTTGCACATTTAATTTTGTTATTTAATTTTTTTTCTATTTTTAATTAATTTACATTCATTCACTGAACATTGTCACAGCATACAAAATGTGATTTTCCTTTCAGAATATACTGCATAGTCGCTTAATCATACCTATTATCATCAATATTTTTCTATTTATAGTTTCATATATATTTATATATATTTTCCCCCCTATTTCTCACCCTCTGCCATTTCCCACCCTCCTCCTACACTATCTCAGGTGTCCACAGTTGTGTTCCACTTCATTTTTTCCTCACATTTTATTGATTCACAAAATTTCTTAAATAATCTATTTTCTTTTTTTCTTTTTTTAATTAATTAATCACATTGTTTGGCTTACAAAGTGAACATTTCAATATGTGAACATTTCTCCCCAGTCCAGTTGATCAAAATATCTTCAACAGATAACACCACACCTCCCCATCCTGTCAATCTCTGCCTCTGTATCCCTCCTCCAAATGTTCTTCCCTAGGCCCCACTCCTCCACACACACACCGCATCTGGCATTCACACCCATCTCTTGTGTTTGTATATCTTTTAGTCAATCAGTTTCAGTCATAGAGTGCAGACACTCAGTATACATTAAGTGGTGACATACAATGTCTCTCCTTCATAGCCTGGCTTGCTTCACTCAGCAGTAAATCTTCTGTATTCTTCCACTTTCTGTAAAAAGCCAGTGTTTTCCTGTTTTGGTTTTTTTTTTGGTTTTTTTTCGTTTTTTTTGACTGAATAGTATTCCATAGAGTATATGTGCCACAGTTTTTCAATCCATTCATCTGTACAGGGACATTTGGGTTGGTTCCATGTCTTAGCAATCGTTAATAGTGCCACAATAAACATCGATGTGCAAGGACTTTTCCAATGAAGAATTCTTCTATCCTTTGGGTAGATACCAAGGAGTGGAAACTAAAGAATTAACAGTCAGAAACAAAGAAATAAAAGGCATCTAAGACAATGGCCAACTTAAACATCAGTACATATTCCATAACATCGATAATTACATTGAATGTTAATGGATTAAATTCTCCAATCAAGAGACAGAGACTGGCTGAATGGATAAAAACAAACAAACAAACAAACCAAACAAACAAATAAACAAAAAAACAGAAAACTTCTATCTGTTGCCTACAGGAAACCCACCTCATGGAGAAAGACATACATATACTGAAAGTGAAGGGTTGGAAAAAGGTTTCCCATGTAATTGGGAACCAAAAATGAGCTGGAGTTGTGACACTAATTTCTGACAAAATAGCCTTTAAAACAAAAACTGTTCAAAGAGACAAAGAAGGGCACTATATCATAGTAAAAGGCTCTATATATCAAGAAGATATAATGCTTCTAAATATCTATGCACCTAACACAGGAGCACCCAAATATGTGAAGGAAAGACTTAGATC
>NW_006159557.1:1550830-1567250 GCF_000334495.1 Tupaia belangeri chinensis | reverse complement strand
GGTTTTAGCTTTAATAAATCAAAGAAATGCTAAGGAACTATGCTTAAAACTTAAAGCCAGGAAACAGGTTGGGATTCTGTTTAAATAGTAGGTACATGAGCTTATAAGCAGCTCAAGACAGGACAAAAATCCTTAAAACTGGAAAACAAAGCCTAGAAGAAAATTAGCAATGTTTTAGTCAAAAGCCATAAAATTCTATTTAACCAGTGTAGTCTCATGTACTTAATTTATCTTCTGTCGTGGTTCAATCTTCCCAATTAAATTCTAGGATATAATATTCAACTCCAGACTTGTCCCTACGACTAAGTTGGCCATTTTCTTAGATGTTGAACTCTTATTTCTGTGTTACTGTGTTTACTTTTCCTGGTATAGCACTCCCTGCAGAACTTCTTGGAGATCTGTCTAGTGTTAGTAAATTCTTGCAGATTTTGTTTATCTTACCATATGAAGGATAATCATGCCGGGTACAGTATTCTTGGTTAAAATTGCTTTTCCCTGAAAACTTTGAATATATTTTCCCATTCTTTCCTCGCTCACATTGCTTCTGATGAGAGGTCTGTTGTTAGCCTGATGGGATATCCTTTTAGGTAACTAACCATTTCTCTCTTGCCAATCTTAGTATTTTGTCTGTAGTTTTGGTTAATCTGGCTATGATGTGTCTTGTAGAAGATGTTGAGTTGATTCTATTTGTGGTCCTTTGTATTTCTTGGGTCTGAATCTTTGAATGCCTCTCTAGGTTTGGAAAGTTTTCTTGCAGGATTTCATGGAATAGATTATCAATGCCCTTATTAGTCTCTTCACCTTCTGGGATATCAGTTATCTGGATGTTTGGATGTTTGATGGTTTCTAGTATTTCTTGTATATTATTCTCATTTTGTTTTGGCAGTTTTCTCAATCTTCATGTTTTTTTTTTTTCTAAGCCAGCGATTCTGTCTTCTACATGTGAGATTTGATTTTCTGTGTGATCTAGTCTGCTTTTAATACTTTCAAAAGAGGTTTTGACTTCCTGTAGTATAGCCTTCATCTCTAACAGGTCCATTTGATTCTTTTTTATAAAGTGCATTTCCTCTTTTAGATCTTGCAAGAATTTCCTTACCTCCTGGAACTCGTCAGCTCCTTTCTCTTGCCTCTTTGGCAGTTTGTTGTCTCTCTTTTCTTTGATCTCTGTGAGCTTTGTCACTATGAAAATTCTAAATTCTTTATCTGACATTTCCATGAGTTTCATCATACCATCTGATGATGAAGAAGAGTTATTATTTTCTCTTGGAGGAAAGGTATTTTCTTGCTTTCCCATAAATCTTGTGACCCAATGTGATTTCTAGTCATCTGATGTATGGTATGTTCCTTCCTAATTCTTGAAGTTCATTCTGAGCATTCAGAGGTGTGTGGGAGAAGGAGATCTGCTATCTCTCTTATATTCTTTTCACTCTTTGTGCATCAGATTCAGTGGGAATAGAGGAATATTCTGACCCTAATCATATTCGGATATTTAGAACCTGTTCACTTGGACTTGTCTAGACATAGAAATGAGTAAGGGAGAAAGTCTCAGCAGAAAATCTTCATTTTAAGTCTCTGAAAGCAGTAGTTCACAACTAAAGTTCAGGATCCATGTGGGGGGTGCTCATTTAATTTTAATACATTATTTATGTTTTAACAGAAGTTGGGACCAACAGTTGGCAAAATGGCTATGTCACTGGACTCACATGAAATCAATCCATGTTCAAGTCCCAAACCCGGTGGCTTAAACTCACACCAGGCACGTGTGCATGCATGCCCAAGATCCAGAAAGGAGAATGGAAGAAAAAGGATTGCAGCATGGCCATCCCTTCCGTTTCTTTGTCTTTCTGGGGAGCACATGTGCCCTCTGGCAAAAATCTCTCCAAAAAAATCAAAAGAAACAAACAAAAAACAGAAGTTATCTTGAATATATTCTTGTTTTGTTCTTTATTTTAATTTACCACAGGGACCAGCAGTTAGCGTAATGGTTATTTCACTGGACTCCCATGTAGTCGACCGCGGTTCAAGTCCCAGACCCAGTGGCTTAAACTCAGGCCAGGCATGTGTGCGTGCATGCCCAAAGTCCTGAGAGGAGAATGGAGGAGAAAGGATTATGGCATGGCCATCCCCCCAGGGGGTGATTTCTCGCTTTCTATCTCTCTGTATCTCTCTGTCTTTCTGACGAGTGCATGCACCCTATAGCAAAAACCTCTAAAAAAAAATTTACCCCAAAACATGAACACAGTGTGAACAGTAATGTAATAAATACCTGAATATGCATGATTCAGATTCTACTAAAAATTATAGTCCCACACACAGATATGGATAAGAGTATAAAGATACAGATAAATATATGGACATGACCACAAATATAGACAAAGATATTAAATGTAGATATAAAATTACATGATGTTGTATATGATATGACATTTCAAAGCAAGATACATAAAGTGACAGTGTGCATAATATATTTGACACGTGATTATACTATGTATAGATAGAAATAGAGTTAGAAATATGTTATATTTTCAGCTAACACATCTGTGGGTTAGTGCAGGTAGAATTAATATCTTTTTTTTTTTTTTTGAGAGATTTTCACTATAGGGCGCGTGCGCTCGCCAGACAGACAGAGAGAGATATAGAGACAGAAAGCGAGAAATCACCCCCCAGAGGGATGGTCACGCCGCAATCCCTTCTCCTCCATTCTCCTCTCGGGATCTTGGGCACGCACGCACACGCGCCCAGCGTGAGTTTTAAGCCACCAGGTCCAGGACGTGAACCGCGGTCGACTACGTGGGAGTCCAGAGACATAGCCATTACGCTAACTGCTGGTTCCCAGAATTAATATCTTAACCAAGTATACTAAGTTATGAGAGATTCTGGCCATTTTTATATAATCTTAGTTTTCCCTTTTTACTTCCACCCTGAAAGAGGATTTTGTGTCATGTTTTAGTTGGTCATTTTGAAATTATTTGAACTATGTGCTGTTTTACAGAATTTAATTTTTCACAGCTTCTGGATTTCAAAATCAAGGTATCTTAGATTCAAAATCTAACCTCTTATTCCTTCCTGAAAAGATTTAGAATTACTGTGTCCTTAGTCATCTTAAAGCACATGCTGTAATATAAAGTGATTTACTTCCTGAAGTAGTGTTATTGTTCTCATTGTTGAATGAAAGCTGAAGTAGAGGAAAATCCGAGTCGCAGATAGTAGGCAACTAATTACTGCAGTTATTTTTCATCCTTAACCTTGGGCCTCCTAGTATCTGCCTGGAAATCTCCATTAAGAAAAATTCGAGGATGCAGGCATTTAATAGAAGAGGAACTGAGATGTTAACTGTCTAGGAATGTGCAACACAGTCTCTCTCATTTCATGGTTCTTAACCAAATGCCGGCAAGGTCTCACTGGCAGGAGACTGTTTATTTATTCTTCCTGGATCATCCCCTCTCTTCTTCTGTGTGAAATACCTTGAAAGAACTCCATCCAGCCTCTGTGAGTCTGTCTGGGATAGTGCCACCCTAAGAAAGCAAAGCAAAACAGAAAACATTCAGGAGAAATAAAGGCAATGGAAAGAGATTAGTTTCATCTGAATTTTGACTCCTCATCTTCAGCAACGTATCTTCAGACCAAGGTTATTTCCAGTCACTTGAATCAAGTGGTATTTCTCCCCATTGACTCTATTAGTCAACTGATAATGCAAAAGATGCTAACCATGGTTTATCTTCCCCTTGACAGTCCTCATACTGTGAACAAACTAAAAACAGTCTCTTCACACCACTGTTTACTACAGGAATAATAAGCTTAGGAGCTCAAAATGCACATTTATTTTTATGCACTTTATGGAATAAATCATTTGCAAGTGATATTATGCCCAGATCTGTCTCTTGTGACAACTGAGTTGTGCAGTGCTGCAGACTGGAAATGACACTAAAAGCGTACAGTGATTTAAAGGTGGGTGACTCATGTAAGAGCAGTGGCAGAGTTGATGGGCAGGAGGACTGAAAAAGAACTTGGAATATCTGCATATTTCCAGTGCCCTATAAAAAGCCAACATAGAGGGTTTTTTAATTAACTTTTGTACATTCCACTTATCCTTGACTTCATAAGGAGCTTAGTACACCATGAACCCATGGGTCCTTATCCTATACATTTCCCCTCTGTTTTGATACAGAGCAACAATCTTGCCATGGGCTACAGTGAACAATAATGATCTGATCATAAGCAGTACAACCAATAACAGAAATTGCCCCCAGAGGAAGCCCCCATTTTGAAGAGACACAAGACAGCTGGAAAAGAAAGCAACATTTCCTAAATTCTCGTAAAAATTACCAACCAACTCTTCTGCTCTATCCCACCCTCTACTGGCTGACAGGAGAAACAGCATTAGTTCCTGGTCCAGGATGCACTGTGATTAATAGCCACAAGTCACTTCCTAGAGCATTCGGAGCACATCAGGTCAAGTCTAACACCAGCCTTGGGCAGAACATTGCCGGGATTAGTCCTCAGTGTCTTTCTTTCTTCTTCCTCACATCCACCCTGATCTTGACCCTCACTCCTCATTTATTTCTAGTTTAAGGAGAAAATCAATTAGCTCATTGCTTACTGCTTCTTTCTTCCTTCCTTCCTTCCTTCGTTTCTTTTTGATATATTAGAAGCCACAGGAATAATGCTTTCCCTCATCCAACACTATTAACTATACGACATTCATCAGGCTTTCTGTGCTGGTCCTAGAGAGGGTTTAATGACATTTATCACATTCATTTTAATTGTCTGATGTTGAGTACAATGAGCATTTACTGAGAGTCAGTTGTGCCAAGTTCTGTGTCAGGCAGGCATCATCAACAACATGACCCTCTTTCTGCTGTGGACGAGCCTAATTCTATAAGGCAGAGAGGCCAATTAATGATTTCAAATCACTGAAATAAATGGCATCATAGAGACAAACTCCCAGTACAGAGGAAACCCAGGGTGCCCACTGGGAGTGAGGGTGACCAGGCAAATTTCTGGACACACTCCTATTTCAATTTTGGTGTTAAGGATCTTACCAAATGAGCAAATGGTAAGGGACTTGAGGCAAAGTTAAATATAAGGAGGTGAAAATAAGCATGTTATAAATTGTGGCTGGTAAGACATTCGGGGCTGTCAGCACACTGCAATGAAAGATAGGGTGGCAGGGAAGAGGAAGCCAGAGAGCACATAAGGTAAGTCTTTCCGATAGGATTAAACTTAGACTTGACCATGTGGGCCACAACTGGAACATTCTGACACCAGTGTGAAGGAGATTTGAGGGGAAGCAGAGAGACCAGTGAGGAAGTTCTGTGACAATTCTCACAACGATGCAGGTGTGAGGATGGGGGGAAATGTATGCAGATTGCAGCAAAGTTGAGGGCTTGGGGATTCACTGGGCACATAAATGAATGTTAAAGGAAGAGGAAGGACTAAAACAGCCTCCGACTCAGTGCCTAGTTGATTACTGATTCCATCATGTGAGATCAGTAATACAAGAAGGCAAGTAAGTTTGGGAGGAAGAATATAAATTTACTTTTTATCCTCTAGCATAAAGATTTTCATGTAGTATTCATGTAAAAAGTATAAAAGATAGGGGTGGAGCTACATATAGTTGACCCTCTGTATCCATGAGTTCTTCCTGAAGGTATTCAACCAATCAATCAGGGACTAGAAATTTTAGGTGTAAAAGAAAAACAGTAAAACATAATAAAACAATTTTTAAAAATAGTATAGCAACTATTTATGTAGCATTTACATTGTGTTCAGTATTATACGTAATCTAGCAATGATTTAAAGTATAGGGAAGGACATGTTTGGGTTATATGCAAATTCTATGCTATTTTTTTTCCTTAGAGAAATTTTTGCTATAGGACGCATGCACTCACCAGAGGGATAGATAGAGACAAAAAGCGAGAACTAAACCCTCAGGAAGGATGGCCACGCTGCAATCCCTTCTCCACCATTCTCCTCTCAAGACTTTGAGCATACGTGCACACACACCTAGCTTGAGTTTTAAGCTACTAGGTCCAGGACTAGAGCCATAGTCCATTACATGGGAGTCCAGCAATATAACCATTATGCCATTTCCTGGCCCCTCTGTGCCATTTTATATAAGGGACTCAGTGTTCATGGATTTTGGTATTCCTGGGGTCCCAGAACCAATCTCCTGCAGATACCAAGCAACACCTGTATTTGGTGTTCATTCACGTTAACAAAATTGATAATTAAAATCAAATATGTGAATAGTATTTCCCAGAAGAACATTATAATGAAGACACAGTAGTTGCTTATAGGATTTTTAAAAAATGAATAAATGAAGCCCAATCTCAATGGCACAATCAGGAGAGTACTAAACCATAGTGTTGGAAGCTACATAGCTAATTGTTGGGTTGAATCAGGGTTGAATCCTGAGTCATCCTGAAAATATGTCAGGTGCACATGTGCCTAACAATTTGACAAGTTGAAGAGCTGTGGGAAAGGAATCAAAGTGTAATAAGACCCTGTTAAGGATACTCATTTTTCTCTCTGTCTTTGTCTTATGTATGTAAACATGCTGTAGCTCACAAAAAATAAAAATAAAATAAAAAAATGGATAGAGGAAAGAGTCTGCAGAAAGGAGCAAAAAGGTGAAAACGCATAAATAACACCTCTTGGAAATCACAGAGGTAGAGCACTTCAGGAAGGAGAGAGTGATAATAATCAGCAGAGAGATAACAGATTAGATAAGTACTATATATGTTGAATTTGGGACATGATTGGTGGTTGTGTGAGAGTAATCAATATGAATGTGTGTGCTGGGTGATTGAGTTGGTGGGTGGAGCTTACCAATAAATCTGAAGAACCAATGATATAATGGGAGAAGAACAAATGAGCCAGTCGAACCAGCAGTTAGCATAATGGCTATGTTGCTGGACTCCCACATAGTCGACCGCAGTTCGCGTCCCGGACCCTGTGGCTTAAAACACGCCAGGCACGTGTGCTTGCGTGCCCAAGATCCCGAGAGGAGAATGGAGGAGAAGGGATTGCGGCATGATCACCCCCCCTGGGGGGTGATTTCTGTCTCTATGTCTCTCTCTGTCTGTCTGGTGAGTGCACGTGCCCTATAGCGAAAAAAAACTCTCAAAAAGAAAAGAACAAATGAGCCAGGAGATAAGAGACTGTCATATTTAGGCAACATCAAAATGAGGCATTAATTTACAGGAGGGTTCTTTTTTTGTTTTTTAGGGGGTTTTTTGTTTGTCTTTGTTTTGTTTTGTTTTTTAGAACTGGAATTAGCTAGAGAATGTTTAAGGGCTGAATGAAGAGAGCCAATATGGAAGAAGCAATGTATCTATGGAGAAAAGTCCATGATGAAGGAGATTCCCAAAGCATTTCAAGAGCTAGTGAGAAGAGCTAAAGTGAATGCATTGACTTCAAATAAAATGAAACATGCCTTGATTTAGAGATAAAATGAAAATGAGTAAAGAAGAAGCTGAGAGGAGATCAGATCATAAGACTGATTCATTTGCTCCCAAAGATACCCATTTTCTTGCCAATATGATGTCAAGGTTGTCAGCACCAGTAATGGAAGTGAGACATGACAGTGGGATTGGGAAGAGTCATTGAGGTTTTCAGTGCCATTATGTGAAGAGAGTCAATAGAGATGAAGCTGTGTTGATCAGCTCTGTTGAGGGCACCACAGCAAGCAGAGTCTAGAGCCATCAATCCACTCCGCTGAGTTTTTATTCATACAGCTCTCAGAAATCCAATTTGAAACAAAGGATAGTTTGTTGTATTGATTCCAGAGTTGAAATAATATTGGATAAAGAGACATGCAAGGTTGCAGATAGAAACTCTAAGAGAGTAAGTTTATGTTATCACACCATACCTCCAGACAGAAAAGAAAGACTAAAAATAGGTACTTTCACGGAGAGAAAATCAAGGAATTAGCACAGTGATGGGTTTGAGCATAGGAGGCTAGCAAGAGGTAATTGTGCGCCTCTCTTTTCAACTCTATTTCAATGGTCTTATGGTGGTAGCTTGTAAAAAGCTTCAGTGGACATATTTATGCCACAAAAATCAGCAAACACTACATATTGGAACATTGTCTTTCCAAAGAACCAAGTTACTAGCACACCAGTGGATTGAAACATGGGAACATGTGCTGCCTTAGTATGAGCTGCCATAACAAAGTATGACAGTCCCGGTGGTGGATAAACAACAGAAACCTAGTCTTCACAGTCTGGAGGATAGAAGTCCAAGATTAGGGTGTCAGCATGTGAGGTTCAGGTAAAGACTGTCTTCTGGGCTGCCAACCTCTTTTAATATATTTACATGGATAAAAGAAGGCTAGAGTGCTCCCCAAGGTCCCACTTGTAAGGCACTAATCCCATTCATGAGGGCTCCCCCTCATGACCCATGATCTCCCAAAGGCCCTACTCATCAAATTGAGGAGTAGGATTTCCATATATGAATTTGGGAGAGGAGGCCACAAACATTCAGTCCGGGGCATTAGCAATTTTAAAATGATAGGTAGTCAGGGTGTAAAATATTGGCATAAATATCTGTAACATACAAGATGAAGAGAAATTTTAGGTTATTTTTGTTTTGTTAGTTTTTTGTTTTTAATACCTAAGGCTGAAGCAAAAAGAGAAAACCACATAAATGGAGCTCTAAACTATCATATTGGAAGATTTATAAACATGAGTGCTAAATTTTCCTATCTACACAGGCACTCAACTCTCCAATTAATTAGATAAAACTTTTTCAGATTAAGTAAATATCATCCATGAGGAAAAGGAGAGAAAGCAACATCATGAAGCTCATGGGAAAAAGAGTAATGTTTCTTCCAGATTTTCTGAAATTTACTATGCTTAATGAAATTCAATTCAACAGACACTTATTATTCACAATATTATGTTAGATGTTAAGATGGAAGGAGTACTTGATAATGTATAATTTAAGTCTTCATCTCATATAAAACATTACTTCCTCTTTTAAAGCATTTAAAATGAAAGCTTTAATGCAAAAAGGAAAAAAAAGGTTTTTCTTAAGATTTTGTCTTATGGGTCTGCTTGTTAAAAGCTTCCTCATTTAAGGTTGCTAAGGAGTTGCTAAGGGATATTGTATAGAGAAATTTAAGTTTTGTATTATCAGTGATGATCCATGATGAAAGGAAAAAAGCTTACTTCTTTTTACAAAGAGGGTTAAAAAAATTCACAGACCATTCCCATTTAAGTGCTTCATACCCACCAGATCTACAAGAAACATTTACTACATTGAATTGACTCTCACTGAATGGCCGTCTCATTGGACAATTTTTATTAATTAGCTTTTATTTATCTTTATTAACTAACTTTCATTTCTATTTGACTGTGGTGCCACTACTGGGGTTGTGATTATACTCTAATTTCTTTTCTGTTAGGATTAGTGAAGGAAGAGGAAACCAGACAGCTTCTAGTGGCACAGACAGGAAACTCTCAATGACGATATGAAGGTCATTATCTTAATATGGCTAGTCAGAGAACTGCTCTTAGACTAAAGAGTCTTGAACTGTTTTGGAAAGTGCATCCCTTTAAAATATGATAAATATTGTTCATCTAGCTCTTAGCAAAAAAAAATAAAATAATTGTGCTTGTTACAATATAGAAAAAGAGTCCTTCCTTTCATTAGCTGCCTTAACTTCATCCATTGTCTTTCTCTTAACTAGTCTACCCAAGTTCATTGTCTCACCTCTTGAAGCCATTTGAAGGTACCATTCCATACCAATAACGCTATTTGGTAGCTTATTTTAACATAGATTTTTACACCTTAAATTCTGTTCCTGAGACCAACAGACCTTCTAGATGTGAATTCCCAGGATTCTTACTGCCCTGGGGTCAACTAGACACCCTCTCCTCTCTCAGCCCCATGCTGTGATTAAAAATCAAAACATACTTCACTGCGGGCTATTGTCTCAGAGCCATGCATGGAAATAGCTTCTTCTATTTCTATGTCCACCTCTTCTCAACATAATAAAAGACCAATATCTGAAAGAAACATCATGTTCTCTCCTCCACGCCATCTTTCCTCATCATAGCTCAGGAAGCCCTTTTACCTCCTATTTTCAGTCCCAAAAATCCCATTCATGAACATTATAAAGATATGACTTGGAAAAGTTTAGATACAAACATAAAATATAGAAGAAAGCTTGACAGTCACACACAAAAAAAGAAGTATGATTCTATGGAAATGAAAAGAATAAATGCTGAAAAGACTAGAGTTTCTGCTAACTTGCGTACTGAGGTAAGATACGTCAAGCAAAACTTCAATGATGTTTTATATCCACAAAAATCATTCTGAATTTTACTTAGAATTTCATGCTAAATGAAAATTTAGGCAATGATAAAAATCAATTAGGGGAAATATTTTTAAGATTTATTTTATTTAACTTTATTTATTTATTTCCTTATTTTAATTTGACCAGAGAGGTCAGACAGAGAGAGGGAGTGAAAAGGCAAGCCACTAGGTCCAGGACTCGAACTGTGACTATGTGGGTGTCTGGCACCATTAGCCACCATACGACCTGCTGGCCCGCAATTAGGAGAAATTTTTGATGAAATATGATATTCTGTCATATATATATAAATATATATATATATAAATTTTAAATACCTAAGTTAAAAGTTATCAGAAAACAAAATAGAATATATGATTATGAAAAGTTTAAGCTTTGTTTATTTTCAAAAATGAATAAAATATTTTCTTACCTCTACCATATCAATTCCAGATAAATCAGAAGACTAAGTGTTAAAAAATACTATTTTGAATTATAGTTAAATAATAAATCTCAAGAAGGGAAAAAACATTCAGAGGAAAGTAATGGACAAAATAGGAGAAAAAATTAACATGTTATTAAATTTTTACACTAAAGTTCATATAGAAATAAAAGTGTGGGATGAGCAGATGGCATAATGGTTATGTCACTGGACTCCCACGTGGCCTACAGCTGTTTGAGTCCTGGACCTGGTTGCTCGAAACTCATGTCAGGTGCATTTGCAGGCATGCCCCAAATCTCAAGAGGATAATGGAAAAAAAGGGATTGCAGCATGGCCACCCCCCTGAAGAGGCGATTGCTTGCCTTCTATCTGTCTTTTTTTCTCTGTCTCTCTGGCAAGTCCATGCACACCATAGCAACAATTTCTCTCTCTTAAAAAAAAAGAGAGATGAATAAAATTCAAGTCTAAATGGTCTCACTCATTGAAAATAAAAAATTATCTTCTAATAGACACCGTTGTTGTCTTACCCTATCTTTTTGACCAATACCATTTTAGTGAAATATGAACAGTTCCAAATCCCTGCTTCTTTTTTTTTTCTTTTTCCTTTTTTTTTTTTTTTCCAACAGCTTTCTCCTTTCTATCTGATGAATGGATATGCCAGTTATTAAAAGTAAACTTTCCCAATAAAACCCAGTCAAGGAATAACAAGAATGTATAATGTTGGCTATCTCTGAATTTCTTAGTTCTATGAAGGGATTAATTTTCATGTATCTCTGCTTAGATACCTCATTGAAAATGTACACTTTAGGAGACTTTTTTCTCTTTACATCTTACATTCTCATTCCATATCAGTGTTTTCCAGGATCGGCAGAAAAATTAAGTACTTGTTCTCATATCCTGGTTTCATAGCAGCTTTCTAGGGAACCCAAGTTAAGACACATCCATTAAAAGAGAGGATAGCATGAGCAGACACATCATAGAGGAATAAAAACTATCACATGAAATTTGCCTCACATTTGTCAAAAAAATGAACATTAAAGGAAAAACTATTTTTTTCTTATTTACTAGATAATCTAAGATTAAAAACTAATCTTCAGCATGTTAAGAGTTATATTTAGGGAACCCTTTCATGCTTTGTTAATGACAATACAAATTAATAAAACTATGTCTGAAGAAAATAAGGTGAAATATAGAGTTCCTAAATTATTATGTCCTTTTGTTCATAGGGATCATTTTTATGATTTCTCTATTCATGTATTTACAAAATTAAATTAAAGGGTTTTTTTTTTTTTTTTTTTTTTTGGAGAGGTTTTTGCTGTAGGGAGCATGCACTCACCAGACAGACAAAGAGAGACAGAGAGACAGAAAGCGAGAAATCACCCCTTAGGGGGATGGCCACGCCGCAATCCCTTCTCTTCCATTCTCCTCCATTCTCCTCTCGAGATCTTGGGCATGCAAACACACGTGCCTGGCGTGAGTTTAAGCTACCGGGTCTGGGACTCGCACCGCAGTCGACTACGTGGGAGTCCAGCGACATAACCATTACGCCAACTGCTGGCCCCTAAATTAAAGTTTTTTTTAAAGAATTATTTATTTTATTTTATTTATTATTACTACTAATTTTTTTTTTTTAATTTGCTATAGGGCACATGTGTTTGACCAAGAGACAGAGAGAAAGGAAGTGAGAAAGCAAGCTACTATGTCCGGGACTTGAACCACTATACCACCTACTGGCCCCACCACCAAACTAAATTAAATTAATGAACATGTTCATTGACTGATAACATACTTCATGTTAAGCATAAGGTCAGAGACTAAGGAGACCTAATACGAGCTCTGAATATTAGTCATAACAGTGGAAATAGGTGAAAGTGGAGATGGTAAGGTTAAAGGCATAGATGACAGTTCCCAGGATTCCCTGCTTTTCTCCACCTGTTACTCTTGGCTCTGAAGGAGCACTGCCCTCAAGACCCTGGCTCTGATACTAGTCGTTGTTTAACTACTGGCATTTTCTTCTCTTGGTTTATTTCTGGATCTTGACTCTTCTTACATTATGACATTTATGGCACTGGCCTACCTATTCTTTCTTCACTGTTTGCCTTGGATCTCACCCATTTTTCAATGTCACTCCTCCCACAACTCAATGGTAACCCATTCTACTTTGTGACAAATTATCTACCAGACTATTGCTCCATTTGCTAGTGCTCCACGTTTAAACATCATGTGTCAATTGCACTAGTTTACAACTCATGTCTTCAGTGGTGACTGAAAAAAGGTAAAATTAACAGAGTCTACATATATCACATATATATTCCAAAGTTGAAGAATTAGAATCTTTTAAACACTGGGTGTTAATTTTGGTTTTCTGCAAAAATTTACTCAAACCATAAAAATTATAGGGACCCACAGTTTTATTGTGTGTGTGTGTGTGTTTATGTTTTAACTCAGAAACATTTTTTCCATAATGTCACCATTTCTGTTTGTAATTTTTACACACAACAACTGACATCAACAAATAAACTAAGATGCAATGTCAAAAAAATGAAAGTTTTCCTATTTTTAAGTTTAGAAATAATAGATTTGCTTGTGGTGGCCATACTCCCAGAGATTCACTAGTGTTCAATCAATTGGCTACCTGCCAAGATGTCTGCAATCCACAGGGAGGTGCAGAAATATCACTGAACTGAGATTTATAGTTGTGACTCAAAGTAATGATCAGAGCTGCTGCTGAAGTCCTGTACAGAGACATTTCAGGGAGTCAGGATCCAAGTCCCAACTTACATCTTGGAAAATAGAAACTTACATGATCAGTCTCAAATGCATTACCTACCTATTTCCAGACAGGTAAAAGAGGAAGTATTATTATTTTATGTATTTAAGTATTATTTTATGAATAATAATTGTAAAAGTAAACAGGTATTTTAGTTTGTTGCCAGTCACTTAAAAATAAAATTTCTTGTCCTTATATGTAATAATCTGTCACATTTAACACTACAAAAGTCATGCAGTAAATTGTGTTGATCTTCCTGGTACAAATTTATGTTTAAATGATGTCTTTGGACCAGTAATGAATTAGGACCAACCATACTTCAGACAATTTTGACACTACAAGTGTTTCATGCTTACTTAAAGTCACATGATTAAAAAACTAAATATGCTTACTGACTACTTTGTTTCAATATATAAAGCTCAGCAAATGCACATGTTAAGTATTTCAAATTAATCTATGATAGGGCAGGACTAGCAGTGGGCGTAATGACTATGTCACTGGACTCCCATGTAGTTGTCAGTGGCTCAAATCCTAGACCCACTGGCTTAACTCACGCCAGACGTGTGTGTGTGTGTGCCCAAGATCCTGAGAGGAAAATGGTGGAGAAGGGATTGCAGCATGGTCATCCCCTCGAGGGAGTGATTTCTCGTTTTCTATCTCTCTCTGTCTTTCTGGTGATCACATGTGCCCTATAGCAAAAAACCTCTCCAAGAAGAAGAAAAAAATGTTTTGATAGGGCTATACAATTGGAGTGGCTTTCATAAATTGAAAATGTTTAGAGTGCTCACTTAGACAGCACATATACTAAAATTGGAACAATACAGAGAAGATTAGCATGGCCCCTGCACAAGGATGACACGCAAATTCATGAAGCGTTCCATATTTTTAAGACTCCCTGGGATCCTCCCTTTTACTGAACCACCTGTGCAAAAGAAGATACTGCTCTTAAGATACCTGAATAGAATACTCCTCAGACCACACTGATTAACACAACAAAAGAGACAATTTGGCGCACATCAGTACACAGCAAGAGGGAAACACACTTGCTCCTAGTTGAAGAAGCATTCTCCTAAAAGGTATTCCAAAGCAAATATGTCTCCCAGTGGCTAGAAGTAGAAGAAGAGCCTCAGGTCTGAATAAATCAGGAATATGTTTCCATCAATAGAACACAGAAACTCCCTTCCATTTCTTGAAAAAAAAAAAAAAAAGAAAGAAACCAGAGGAAGTTACCAAAATGTCAGAGAAAGAATTTAGAGCATTCATGGTGACCAAATTTTATGAGTTGGAACAGAAAAGAGACAATGAACTACAGGAGATTAGGAAGTCCTTCCACAATATGAAGAAATGGACACACTTAGAAAGAATCAGAACTATTAGAGATGAAGTCTGTAATACAGGAAATCAAATACTCTCAAAAGTATTAAAAGTTGATTAGGTCATGCTGAAGCTCAAATCTCTGACGTAAAAGATAAAACCTCTGACTTAGAGAAAACTACTAAAAAGATAGAGAAAATTACAACAACAACCAAAAAAACCCACGAGGATAATATACGAGAAATACTAGATTCCATTAGACACCCTAACATCTGAATAATTGGTATCCCGGAAGATGAAGAAACTAACAAGGGAATGGAAAATCTATTCTATGAAATCCTGGAAGAAAATTTCCCAAATCTAGAAAAGCATTCAAACATCCAGACCCAAGAAACACAAAGGACTCCAAATAGAATCAACCCCAGAAGATCCTTCCCAAGGCACATCTTAGCCAGACTGGCAAAGACCACAGATACAGACAAGATCAGAAAACTGGCAAGAGAGAAATGACAAGTGACTTACAAAGGTCATCCCATCAGGCTAACACTGAACCTCTCGATGGAAACAATGCAAGCAAAGAAAGAATGGGAAGACTTATTGCAAATGTTGAGAGAAACAATTTCAACCAAGATTGTTATATCCTGCAAGATTATCTTTCATATAGGAAAAAAAAAAAAGATTAGAAACTTCTCAAACAAAACCTGAAAGAATTTGCCAAGACCAGACCAGCTTGTCAAGAAACCATGAAGAAAGTACTATTCCCCAAAAACTAAAGAGTGAACAGCCAGAAATAAAGGAATAAAAGGCAACCAAGACAATGGCCAACTTAAACTTTGGGACAGGTCTGATAACATCAACAATAACATTGAATGTTATGGATTAAATTCTCCAATCGAGAGACAGACTGGCTGAATGGATAAAAACCAGAAACCCTCTATCTGTTGCCTACAGGAAGCCCACCTCATGGAGAAAGACATACATAAACTGAAAGTGAAGGGTTGGAAAGAAGTTTTCCATGAAGATGGGAACCAAAAAAGAGTTGGAGTCAGGATATTAATTTCTGACAAAATAGGTTTTTGGGGTTTTTTTTGAGAGGTTTTTGCTATAGGGCACGTGCACTCACCAGACAGACAGAGAGAGACAGAGAGATAGAAAGCAAAAAAATCACCCCCCAGGGAGGATGGCCATGCCGCAATCCCTCCTCCTCCACTCTCCTCTCAGGATCTTGGAGAGGTGCGCACATGCACCCGGCGTGAGTTTTAAGCCACCAGGTCCGGGACGTGAACTGCAGTCGACTATGTGGGAGTCCAGCAACACAGCCATTACACTAACTGCTGGTCCCACAAAATAGTTCTTAAAACAAAAACTGTTCGAAGAGACAAAGAAGGGCACTACATTGTAATAAAATGGTCAATTGATCAAGAAGATATAACACTTATAAATATCTATACACCTAACACAGGAGCACTCAAATACATGAAGGAAAGACTGTTAGATCTAAAAGGGGAGACAGAATGCAACACATTAATTATTGGAGACCTCAACATCCCACTATCCCTTCTGAACAGATCATCTAGATAAAACATAGGGAAAG
>NW_006159557.1:1535208-1550774 GCF_000334495.1 Tupaia belangeri chinensis | reverse complement strand
AAAGGACCTAAATGATACCATAAATCAAATGGTCTTAACAGACATTTAAGGAACTTTCCATCCAAAAACCACGAGATACACTTTTTTCTCACCCCTACATGGAACTTTTTTGAAGATTGATCCCATGATAGGGCACAAGGCAAGCCTCTACAGACTCAAAGGCATAGAAATTATATCCAGCATCTTCTCCAACCATGGTGGAATTAATGTTGAGTTTAATTTCAAGAGAAATTCTCAAAAATACTCAAACACATGGAAACTAAATAACCTACTCCTGAATGACTTCACAATTACTGAAGAAATAAAGACCAAAATCAAAAGATTTATGGAAGCCAATGACAATGAGGACACAAGTTTCCATAATCTTTGGGACACTGTTAAATGAGTCTTAAGAGGGAAGTTCATAGCAATTAGTGCACTTAAGAAGAAGACATAAAGAAGGCAAATGGGTTACCTAACACCCTGTCTCAGAAAATAGGAAAAGCAACAACAAAAAAATCCAAAAATACTCCAGAAGAAAGGAAATAATAAAGATATGAGCAGAAATAAGTGAAATAGAAAATAAGTAAACTATGCAGAAAATAAATGAAAGTAAAAACTAGTTATTTTAAAAGAAAAACAAAATCAATACACTAGTGGGACTTATTAAGAAGAAGAGAGAAAGGAACCAGGTAAATCAAATCTGCAATGAAGTGAGCAAAATAAAAACAGACATAGTAGAAATACAAAAGATCATTAGAGGATACTATGAACAACTATATGCCAAGAAACAAGACAATCTGGATGAAATGGACAAATACCTGGGCACATATAATCTACCAAGATTTAGCCAGGAGGATATAGAAAGTCTGAATAGGCCCATAACAAGCTAAGAGATTGAATCAGTAATCAATAACCTCCCAACAAAGGAAAGCCCTGGTCTTGAAGGCTTAACCTCTGAATTCTACAAAACTTTCAAAGAAGAGTTAACTTCCATTCTGTTCAAGTTATTCCTAAAGATCCAAAAGGGTGAATCTCTCCCTAATTCATTCTATGAAGCCTCGATCACCCTTATCCTTAAAACAGGTAAGGACAGGACAAGGAAGGAAAGCTATAGACCAATATCTCTGATGAATATAGATGCAAAGTTTCTCAATAAGACACTAGCAAATTTGTTCAATAACTTATAAAAAAGATTATACTTCACAAGCAGGTAGGCTTTATTCCAGGAATTCAAGGTTGGTTCAACATATGCAAAATCATAAATGTAATATACCATGTTAACAGGAAGCAAGATAAAAAACATATGATCATATCAACTGATGCAGAAAAATCCTTTTATAAGATACAATATCCCTTCGCGATCAAGACTCTGAATAATATCGGCATAGAAAGGTCATTTCTCAACTCAATAAAAGCTATCTATGAAAAAAAAAATACATAGCAAACATCATCCTTAATGGAGAAAAGCTGAAAGTTTTTCCACTAAAACTGGTACAAGACAAGGATGCCCACTTTCTCTACTCCTTTTCAATATAGTACTGGAAGTCCTTACCAACACAATCAAGAAAGAGAAAAAAATAAAAGATGTTCAAATAAGAAAAGAAGAGCTGAAACTCTATTTGCAGATGACATGATTGTATACATAGAAGACCCAATGATATTCATGAAAAAATTCCTGGAAGCAATACATGAATTCAGTAAAGTTGCAGGATATAAAATCAATATTACAGATATCTATACCATTTCTATATACAAACAGCAGGCAGACTGAGATAGAACTGAAAAAAGTAATTCAATTTTCCATAGCTACAAAAAGTATAAGATACCTAGGAATAAATCTAACCAAAGAAGTTAAAAACCTTCACAAGGAAAACTACAAGAAGCTAAAAAATAGGAAAAGAAATTGAAAAAATGACAGAAAAAAAAAGTGAAAGGACATCCCATGTTCCTATATTGGAAGAATTAATATAATCAAAATGGCAATTCTATCCAAATTAATCTACATATTTAATGCAATGCCAATCAAAGTACCAGACACATTCTTCACAGATCTAGAAAAGAAAATCATACAATTTGTCTGGAATCATAAAAGTCCTTGTATTGCCCACAATCTTGCACAAGAAGAGTAGAGTGGGTGGCATCTCACTCCCTGACCCAAAAATATACTACAAAGCTGTTGTAATCAAAACAGCATGGTACTGGCACAAAAACAGACAGGTGGAACTGATTTTTGACAAAGGGTATCAGTCAATCCACTGGGAAAAGGAAAACCTCTTCAGCAAATGGTGCTGGAAAAACTGGATATCCACCTGCAGAAAGATGAATCTGAACCCCTTCCTGTCACTATTGAAAAAAACCAACTCAAGGCAGATCAAAGATCTAAACCTAAGACCTCAAACTATAAAACTGCTCCTAGAAAACACGGAGGAAACTCTGGGAAACATTGGGGTAGGCAAGGACTTCCTAAAGAAGACACTCAAAGCACAGTCAATAATCCCCAAAATAGATATGTGGTATTACATCAGATTAAGAAGTTTTTGCATGGCAAAAGACACAATAATTAGTGTAAATTGACAGCCCTCAGAATGGGAAAATAGTTTTTATACTATGTTTCAGATAAGAGACTGAAAACCAGAATACACAAAGAACTCAAGTAGCTGTTCCAAAAAAAGTTGATCAACCCTATTAAAAGATGGCAGAATGAGTTGGAAAAAAACACTCCCTAATGATGACATATGAATAGCCAAAAGGCACGTGAAAAAATGCTCAACGGTTCTCATTGTAAAGGAAATGCAGATCAAAACAATGAGATACTACCTAACCCTAGTCAGAATGACTAAGATTTAAAAAAAAAAAAAAAAAAAAAAGAAAGAAAGAAAATGTTAAATGCTGGCAGGGGTATGATGAAAGGAGAACTCTCTTTCATCTGGTGGGGATGTAAATTGGTCCAGCCATTATGGAGAACAATTTGGAGATTCCTCAAAAATCTACAAATAGAATTTCCATATGACCCAACAATCCCACTCTTTGGTATCTACCCAAAGGACAGAAAAATTCTTAATCGTAAAAGTACTTGCACATCGATATTTATTGCATCATTATTCACAATTGCTAAGACATGGAACGAATCCAAATGCCCACAAACAGATGTGGGGGTTGAAAAACCATGGCACATATACTCTATGGAATATTCCTCAGCCATAAAAAAAAAGAAAAAAAGACCCTGCCTTTTGACAGAAAGTGTATGAATATGGAAGATTTACTGTTAAGGGAAGTATGCCAGGCTATGAAGGAGAGACACTGTGCGTCCCTACTTAATATATACCAAGTTTCCGCACTCTACGACTGAAACTGAATGACTAAAGGATATAGAAACACAGTAAAAGTTAGTGAATACTAGATACAGTGCAGGAAGAGCATTGGTGAAGGAATACAGTCTGAAGAAGAATATTAAGGAGAAAAATGGAGAGGCAAAGCATTAATGGGACAAAAATATGAGATACTATCTGCTGAAGATAACTTTGTAGTATTATCAACTGGACTGGGGAGAAATGTAAACATGTTGGAATATTCTTTTTTTTTTGGAGAGATTTTCGCTATAGGGTGTGTGCGCTCGCCAGACAGACAGAGAGAGACATTAGAGACAGAAAGCGTGCCCGGCGTGAGTTTTAAGCTACTGGGTCCAGGACGCAAACCGCAGTTGACTACGTGGGAGTCCAACGACATAGCCATTAGGCTAACTGCTGGTTCCCAACATGTTGGAATATTCACTTTGCAAACTAAATGACGTGATTGAATGTTTAAAAGAACTTGAAATAAAATAAGATAAAAAAGAAAAGAAAATGTTTTGGAAAATATTATGTACTGTATGTCAGATACAGTATTTTTAAACTACTAGAAATAATAAGCAATAAATACTAAGCCTTATATTTGTGTAGATTTTTGTTTTCCCAGATATTTTCAATGAGTAATTTATACTTTATGCTTACAATAAGCTAATAAAGCAAAAAGAATCAAAAAATGCAAAATTCCACTTTCCAAATGGCACAGAACAGGGCAGGAATTTGCCAGAGATCAAAAATTTTAATAGACACAAAAATGAAGTTATCTATTGGTAATAATGTATATAATAATATTTTTGATTTGACTAATATACACCATATTCATGCTGGGGAAAACCATTTTGTACACTGCAAAGGTGTACAGTGATTAAATGTAAATAAAAATAAATTTAAAATTAAAATGAAAAAAGAAATAAAACTTAGTGGTTTTACAGGGTCCTAGAAGTATATCCTTGCTGCCTCTTCTTTGTGAGCTTCAATACAGGTGACCTTGAAAGAGGTAATCTTCCACTGGCAGAATTTTGTGTTTAATAGGAATAATGAATATTTATTGCTTTTCCAGATAGTATTTTAGCAAATCAGCTCTGAGTGAGACTGTTATTTACTTTACAGTGGAGATAACCTCTGCATGTGATTTATCATGTCTTATAATTACAGTCTGCATATAATGAGTTCATTTTAACTATGTGCCATAGAGTTGTTAGTAATATTGTTTTAGCCCAGCAATTCAATGAACTAAACATATCACTGATGATTTCTAATGATTCTTCATTTTTTAAAATGGGAAACCGTGACTTATGTATATTTTAACATACCTGGTGAAAGAAAGATGTATACTAAACAATATTAGTCTATTTTTTGCAAAAGACCAAGGCTGATATCAAGTATATTAATAATTATTTGAATAAAAATAAATGGAAGCTCTACCCTATGTCCAACATTATGAAAAGTTGTCCAGTCTCTGGCTGAAAAAGAGAATCATTGTGCCAGACTTTATAATATGTATAACATAATAATGAAGCATTTATTTATGTACCATTCCAGCATTTGGAGAACACTTTCATATGCCTAATGTCATCGAATTTCAAAAATAAGAAAACAGTAGTCAGTGAAGAAGAGATAGTTTTCCCTGAGATAGTTAATAAGCATCTCTACCACTTATGAGTGATTTTCTTGCTTTAGAGTTAATTTCTGGAGAGATGTAAAGCCAGTATCCAGTGTTTAAGAAAAATTTACTCTATACATCCTGGAAAACACATGCATAAAGTCTTTTTAATTATTGTCATCACTGTACACCCCTCCCCACCATCATTTATACCATTAATTATAAAATAGTGAAATTAGGGGCCAGCAGGTGGTGTGGAGTTTAAGGTGTTGTATTCCACATGGCCAGCTGTGTGGTTTGAGACCAAGACCCAGTGGACTGAGAATTACACCAGGAATATATGCATGCATGCCCAAAATCCCAAGAGGAGAATGGAGGCAAAGGGAATGTGGCAGGGCTAAACCCCTGGGAGTGATTTCTCACTTTCTCTTTCTCTCTGTCCCTCTCTGGTGATCATACGCACCCTAGAACAAAACCAATATAGGGACCAGCAGTTAGTATAATGGCTATGTCACTGGGTTCCCATGTAGTCGAACGCAGGTCGGACCTGGTGGCTTAAACTCACACCAGGCGCATGTGCATGTGTGCCCAAGATTCCGAGAGGAGAATGGAGGAGAAGGGATTGCGGCATGGCCATCGCCCCTGGGGGGTGATTTCTCGCTTTCTGTCTCTATGTCTCTCTCTGTCTTTCTGGCGAGCGCATGCACCCTATAGCAAAAAAGAAAAAAACAAAACAAAACAAAACAAAAACCTCGCCAAAAAAAATATATGAAAACAAAATAGTGAAATTAGTACATGATATTTAGATAAGGAGCATACTAGTGCATTGTAGCAAATGGAGCAACAATAGAATGGATAATAGAATGGGTTACCATTGAGTTGTAGGAGGAGTGACATTGAAAATAGGGTGAGATCCAAGGCAGGCAGTGAGGAGGATGCATAGGACAATGCCAGACTAGTGCCGGAAATACAATGGATTCAGAAGTCAAGATATGGAAATTGGCCAAGATAAGAAGTTGCCAAGACTTAAGCACTGGTCGGCATCTGAGCCAGAGCCTTGAGGACATTGCAACTTCTAGCCAAGAAGAATGGTTGAAAAAGAAAAGTAGGGTATCTAGGGAACATTCATCTGTTTCTCCATTAACCTTGTCATCTCTCCTCTCACCAGTTTCTATTATAACTAATACTCTGAGAGTTTGAACATAGATTTTCTTTATCTCTGATTTTATTCTTAGCACAAAGGATGCAATAAATCAAGACATTTCCTAATTGAGTAGATGTAACTTTTCGAATAAATCAATAAATAACTTATAGAAATGAATATACTAAATCTAATGTCAAAAACAATTTGAATGCATATAATATATATTGTATATATGTACTTTTGTCATATCACCTCCTTTGATGATTGCACTGAGTTGTATTTTTATCAGAAGAGAATAGGAGGATTTCTTGAATATAGCTTTATAACACTGAGTTTTGTTTCTTAATCTTGGACAACAGGATTAGTGAAAAAAAAAAAAAAAAGGTTCTTCCTGAGTGTTCATTTATTTAAAATCTGGAAAGTAAAGTTCTTTTTCATTTTTGCTTTACTTCTTTTGTGATTTGTTTATTCACTTTATTATTATTATTTGAGAGAGTATCAGTGTCAGTTCTTACAGGAAGTTTTCCTAAAAGTGATATTTGAGTGGCAGCAGTGATATTTGAGTGGCAGCATGGAAAATCCTGAGAGAGGAGAGTATGAATGAGAGGTAAAGGGAACCAGTAAAGGGACTCTTCTATAGGAGGTTACCACTCAAAGTCATATATCATGGACCATGCAGCTGAAATATTTTCACAATGACTCCTGCTCACCAGTGGGTAGAGGATATTGGGGACTGGGATTAACTCTGTCATGTGTGTTTTGTCATACGTGACCAGAGGCATGCTCAGAGGTGGAGAAGCAGCTAATGGGTTCACCTCAATATCATGGAGCCAAGAAGAAATTGGTGACCCATCCATACACTGTTACAAGGTGGATTGTTCTCTTCTTTCTTTTCTTTCTTTCTTTTCTTTTCTTTTTTCTTTTCTTTTCTTTTCTTTTCTTTTCTTTTCTTTTCTTTTCTCTTCGTTTCTTTTCTTTTCTTTCTTTTTTCTTTCTTTCTTGTAGACATTGTAAGATTTTTTAAATTTTGTTTTTATTTTACTTTGTTTTTTTACATTTAATTACTGTACACCTTTACAGCATACAAAATGAAATTTTCTGGCATGAATATATTGCATATTAGTCCAGTCAAAGACATTATCATATACATTATTATCAACAGATAATTTTCCATTTTTATGTCCATTAAATGTTTTGCTTTTTTTTAACCCTTTGACTTCCTCGCTCCTGCCTCCAATTGTCTGCTCTTCCCCCTACACTCTCTCTTGTATCCACTGTTGTTCTCTGTGCTTTTACACCTTCCAGTCTTTCACTTTTTGCTATAAAGTGCAGACATTCAGCGTATATTAAGTGGGGACGAACAATGTTTCTCTTTCATAATCCGACTTGTTTTATTTAGGATTGTTTTCTTCATTGTTGAATAGAAGTCTTTAATTTAGAAAGATATTAATTCTTCATTATTTTTCTACCCACTATACTTTCTAATTAATACATGTTTATCTTTAGGAATGTTTTAATGTACACTATTTTTTTAAAGAATTATTTTATTTAACTTTATTTATTTACTTACTTATTTTAATTTGACCAGAGGGACACAGAGAGAGACAGACAGAAAGTGAGAAACCAAAAGCTGCCAGGTCTGGGACTTGAACCTCAGTCAGCCATGTGGGGGTCCAGCACCAGTAACCACCACGCCACCTACTGGTCTTGTGTTTAACTCTTATAATAAACAACAAAAAAAGTTACTTTCTAAGTTCTCTGAGACACTTTAGTTGTAGACTTAGTAACATTTCAAAATATCTTCCAACTAAAAATCACAAGCTTAAAAATATGTTTGGTTAATGTACACTTTTAAAGTGGTCCTGTGATCCTTTTCACTTACATTTTGTCCATTGCCCTTATACATAAGGCTTTTTTTTATTAAAAGATCCAATTTATAAACTCTTACCTTTTAAATGATCTTTTTTTTATATTTAATGTTCAAAATAATGTAAGAAGCTCCCCACAAAAAAAATAGAATGTGAAATACTCTGACTATAAACATTTTAATATATGTGAATATATACTGACATGTTAGGCATTTGTTGATTGTATAATCTGTAAATACTCTCTTCTTCTTGTTTCCTAAAAGCAACCAGTTTTCTTTGGGGAATTTTCCATCCATCACTGGGCAGCACCAGTTGAATCCCAGCTTGACAATCCTAAATCCTTTGGCATGTATACTGGACCAGATAATAGAAACATGAGATTTGAGGAAGTAGGTTATATACTTTGCCCTGGCAAACAGCTCTACTTAAGTGCCTTAGTGTGTAACCAAATATAAACCATCCCAAGCCATTTTTCAGTGGCCAGCTGCTCTGTTAGTTTTCTATGGCTGTGTAACAAATATACCACAAATGTAATGGCTTAAAGCAGGACCCATGGGAGCCAGCAGGTGGCATGGTGGTTAAGGTACTGGACTTTCACATGGGCCGATAACAGTTCAAGTCCTAGACTTGCTGGCTTGCTTTCTCACATTCCCTTTCTCTCTCTCTCTGCTCAAATTGAAAAATAAATATCAAATAAAATTAAATAATTCTTTAAAACAAACAACAACAACAAACAGCACCCACATATTAGCCTGAAGTTCCACAGGTGAGAAGTCTGAGAGAGTATGACTGGGTCCCGCTCATCATGTAGCAGAGTTGATATCAAGTGTCAGCAGGGCTAACTGCTCACCTGGATCTTTGGGGGAGAAATCACTTCCCAAGTCCATTCCCGGTTGTTGGCAGAATTCAGCTCCTTGCAGTTGCAAAACTGAGGTTCATATTTCTTGTTAGCAAACCAGCAACGGTGCATCAAATCTCTTCATGCTTTTAAACTTCTCTGGTTTCCTCTTCTGCTACCAGCCAGAGAAAATGAGGCTGTAAGAGTCCCATTTTCCTGGAGGATCAAGTCCACATGAACAATCTCCCAGAGTCATAATCACAGACTGGCCATGTTGGTAGGACAGGACTATTTCTAATAGATATTAAGACATGATTAGATTCATCTTGCTCCTTTTCTGAGAGAATATTTTTAAAGTTTTCATCATTAGCTTGTTTTGTGACCTCGCTACTTATCCCAGCACTGCAGTGGCCTCATTTTATTTTGCAGTTGGCCATGGGACAGAATTCTTGACTTCAGTACTTTCTGTGGGCTGTTGTTCTGTCTCCCAAGGTAACAAGAGAAAGCTGAGCATAAGCAAAATTGTATTTCTTGGGACTCTATGTGCCTCATCCTTTCAATCATTGTATGAGTCTTCGTGGGTATGCAAGATTTCTCTGAGGGATGAGGATACGGTCAATAATTACATGTGGGAAAACACTCACTCTCATGTCTATGAAGTACCACTTCTGCATTCAACGATTCTCCACTGGCACAAACCAGAGAGGAAGAGGATTATTCATGTTGGGTCTGGACACCTCGTTGTCAAGTGAATATTCCCCCTGCAGTTTATTCATGTGCAGAGACATCATCGCAGGCCTATTCGAACCCATGAAATAAAACACACGGAATTGCTAAGGAAACTGAATATATTGCAATATAATTACTAAATAATTTTGTAAATCACATATGTGATATTATAACATATAGACTTCCTTACAAATACAGTAAGGAGAAATGTCTAGATATTCTGTCTTCCCCTCAAAAAACTCAGCTTCTAGATGATTTCTGAGTAAGTGCTATATGCTGAAAAGTGTGAAAGGAAAAGAAAATACATTACTTAGAGAAAAGTTGGAAATTAAACTACAGAAGAATTTTCTACTCCGTCATATTGCCAGCTTTACAACAGGATTTCAACTGCTCCCAGAGGGAGCTTGGTTTCAATTATTTAGACTTACGTTTGATCTGGTTTAACTAACCTACTTTCAGCAGGCCTGGGCTTGGAAGGAGGGGGAAGATGCAAAGGCTAAGATTGTTCTATAGGGCACTTTCATGATATTCAAAACACATAACTGATTCATCAAAGATTACCAAAATGCAAGATTCCTAAGTGGTAGTAAATATTTAAAGCTCAGATGGAAACAAAATTAGAAGCCAGAATTAAGTCGTCTAATCCTCTCACCTGCTCAGATGTGAGGAAAAGGCTTAATGAGAGAAACCCTTGAATATTTGCTGATGGCGCACTTGTGCGCTTCCCTTCCGTTACTGAACACATGGAGAGAGTAATTTTTCAAATTGACATTCACTTTTGAAAATGGTTTAATGTGTTAAAATAAATCCAACAAATGTAAAGAACCCATTATTTTAAAGGAGATGAAAAGTAATAAGCTGATTCATGCCATGAGAATAATTTTTTCCTAGCACATGTCCTATATATCATCTGCAAAGCTTTTTCTAAAAATACATGCTTCAGGAACTAATACAAACTACATGTTTTCTTCAGCAAAGAGAAATGTTCAGAATACCAGAACTAAATGAGAATTTGACCAGAGTAGATTTACTCTGCACTATGTTCTTTTAGAAGTTGAGTTGCCATTAATTTGACAAATTGTCTCCCAAAATAAGCCTTTATTCTTAGAAACATGACACAATGCGGGTGCAGGTATCAAAGTCTAGAAATGCATGATTAATAAGTCAATAAGGGGGGGCCAGCAGATGGCATAGCAGTTACTTTTCTGGACTCTAGTTTGAGTCCCAGACCCAGTGACTTGCAAATCACCCCTGGGGGGTGGCCATCTCCCCTGGGGGACTATTTCTCACTTTCCCTCTCACTGTCTCTGTCTCTCTTTCTCTGGCAAGCACATACCCTAAGGCAAGAATAAATAAATAAGTTAATAACAGGGCTCAGTTCAAGGTTTCCATTACCAGGAAGATAGTAAGATGCTCACTGGTCAGCCTAAATCTGACACAAATGCATTTTGACTGTGGTGCCAGATAGCATCCTTGAGTCAGAAGAACTGGATTCCATGCTCCCTTTCACTTACCAGATGGTCCTAAGCAAGGGCCTCATTCTCACCAAGGCTCAGTGTATGCATCTATAAAGCAGAACTACTAGACTAACTTAAAGAGCTATCAAAGAGTATGAAATGAAATAACACATTTGAAAGGACTTGTAGACTATAAAGTACTGGAAGTTGGATTATTTTAGCATGTACTTTTCCCATCCATTTTGATTTCAGTTTTCTTTTCAACAGCTTTATTGTATATAGATGATATACCACAATTTGAATATATTTGATGTATATAATTAAATGCATATGTTTGCACAGATGTATACATCCATGAAACTAACACCACAGTCAGTGTAAAAAAACGTAGAATTTATTATTTAGCAAAGTTTAGGTTCTTTGGCTTCATTTATTTATTGATTTTTGTCATAGGGTGTATGTGCTTGCCATGAAAGACAGAAAGGGAAAGTGAGAAATCACCCCCCAGGGAATGGCCACACCACAATCCATTCTCCTCTATTTTCTTGGGGTTTTGGGCATGAATATGCATGTGCCTTTCAAGCCAGCAGGTCCAGGATTTGAACCGTGGTAGGCCATGTGGAAACCCAGTGCCTTAACCACCATTCCATTTGCTGGTTACATATTTAGCAAATTATTTTTAACACTTATTTCACTTTTTTAACTTGTCAAGTAGATGGTTCAGGAAAAAAAAAATCTGGCAACTTAGAAAGAACAGGGTTGTTTGTTGTTTCATTTTCTTTTGTTTTCCAGAGGGCCCAAATATACCCCAGTAAGATAGAGAGGGAGATCATGGGAGCATGGTCACGCTTGAGTCCTTTCTCTTCCATCTCTCCATCCCTCTGAAATTTTGGGCACTCACACCTGCGTGCACACACAGGCACCAGCATATTTTTCAAGCTTGTGGAACCAGGATTCAAACCTGTGATAGACCCTGTGGGATATGATGCCTTAGTCACCAATCCATGGAACAGACCCAGGACAAAAATTCCTCATAAATATTGTGTTATACTTAAAGAGGAATCTACAAAGCTGTGTAAGTATGCTTCTGAGGACAAAGGAGAAGGAGCTGAACAGGGTGCTGATAACGAGGCATTTATTTATCCTTCCAAAAATCCTAAAATTCATGAGCATCTAGACTATGATATAATGAAATCCATTAAAAGTAAAATCCATTTAAAAAAAAAAACTACAAAAACATGTATATGACAAAAGACCAGTGCTCAGGATAGATAAAGACTTCCTAGGACTCAATAATAAGATACACACCAAATTTAAAAGTAGCCAAAATATTTAAACAGAAAGAAAACACCAAAGAAAACAAAATGAAAATAAACATTAAAAAAAGATTCAACATCCTTACTCCTCAAGGACGTAAAAATTCTAAACACATGAAGTAACACTATAAACTCATTTAAATGGCTAAAATTTAAAAAACAAAAACAAAACAAACAAACAAACAAAAAAAAAACCATTACCAACAACAGCATTACTGGTGAGAATGTGAAGCAAGCAGAATGCTCATACATTGCTGGAAAGGATGTAAAATAGTAGGATTATTATGAGCCAGATATTCTTAAAGCTGGAAATGGCCCAGGTGTAATTAGTAGAAGAATGGATAAAACGTGGTATATTTGTGTGCTAGGATACTACCCAATAAATTACATTGATTTCTGTCATTTACGAAGTGTATGAAAATAAGATACATTGATAGAAGCTGGACAGATATGTGACCAAACACTATGGTGAAATGTGGAATCAGGAAGTTGGGTATATAAATGTTCACCGTAAACATGTTTTATGACTTCTTTTAATATATTTGCAGTTCTGATAAAATTTTAGGAAACTGTGTGAAAACGCATTGGCTATACTGCCATTTGTAAATACTCGTCTAAGAAGCCTGAAGTCCTGCTTTGCAGGACGTGGTATAACTTTGCTTTCATACCTTGAAAAATAGCCAACCATGGCAAGGTAGCAGTGAGTCATTGCCTCTAACATCTAATTATGTTCCATTTTCATTTTTTAACTGCCTTGTGATTCTGAAGGTTCTTCCTTGGAGACTTTTCTAGTCATGGAAGGAAACACTAGGAACCATGAAAATATTTTCGCTGAACCTGACACCTAGTGTTTCTGGGAATCAAGTAGAAAAGTGAAGAGATGTTGGCTGAGAGAGACTGAGCTCTGCAGGGGTAGGCTGGCTATGGTTGCTCCACGCTGCAGTGGAGCCCTTTGGGTTATTAGCACACTTCGTGTTCAATGGAGAAAGGTGACAGAAAACTACAGTAACCCCAAACAAGCAAGACAGCCTACCCAGTGAGAAGACCAGTCAGAAATGAAAGTTTTGATAAATCCTAGATTTTGAAAGGTAGCCAAGACAAGACTAGTAGGGAATAAATAGAGGAGTAAAGAAATACTAGACAAATAGGGAATAAAAGAAATTGCAAAGGAAATCCCCTATGGACTTCTGCTTGCTTGGGGAAATGAAGACACAGACTTCTCCTGCATTTTAGCTTACTTTTCTGGCATTCCATAGGCCGTTTTGTGTGCTCAGTTCAAAAAGACAACTAGTGGGACAGAATCCTGCAGGAAATGACCCATGTAGTGCTTGGTTTAATTTTAAAATCTTAATTTAAATGTCTTTCACTAAAACACCCACTCTCCTGTTCAGACAGGCTGCATTTCTCACACTTGTCTTACCGCTGTCCAGAGTACACATTGATATTACCACTGTAACCTCTGCAGGAAATTGAATTTACTACCACTTCTTTGGAAAGCTATTTCCATGCCTCTTTTTTCTTATTTTTTCTTCTCATACTGCAATAGGAATTGGCCCAGTTGTCAGTTTAAAATTACTTTCTGTTGTTGTTGTTTTTGTCCAAGTACCACTATGCTTGCATGTTCTTTTCATTTCAAACATAGAAAAATTTACAAAGTGTGAGCATTGGGATTAACTCGGGGTGCTGCTACAATGTTCTCCGCCCCTCACCCTACACAATTCATGTATTATGTGAGTACCATCTTGTCAGAGAGGACATGGTATGTTTGCTGTTGAATGCATTGTTAGACTATGCAGGGGAAGGATGGGTTTTCCTATGCCTTAATGTACAAAGTAATACCTAAAATCAGGATATGAGGAAGCCAAACCCCTATGTGATTTTGGTCTAAAATATGCTCAGTGTCTATGTTCTCCGTTGGATAGTATCAGATCAATTCAACTAGAACCTCTTCCTTAGAAAATACAAACAAGTCACTTTAGGAAAGGTGGACCTCTAGAGTATATTATCAAAAAAACTGCTTGGCTTTGTTGTGTTCTTTAAGAGTTTTTCTGCACAGCCCAGACTTAGAAGAACTGAGTGACTCCTGGACGGCAGAGAAAACCGTCCTTGCTCCCTCGTTTCCTTGATGTCCATGTAATCGAAGGCTACCAGCTGTGCTCTGCATGTGAGTCTTCCTGGATCTACCCAAGACCAGCAATGTGTGGGCCGTGTACACTTAAATTGCGTCACTTTGGTATTCTATCAAATGTCTGTCATCGTATTACCAGATTCAACCAAGTACCTGGCAATTTTTAGATACACATTTATTCAGCAAATGTTTACAAAAGTCTTCTTTTGCATGACCCTGGCATAGGTGCTAGTGGTGCCAATATTCCCAATAAATATTTAATCAACAAATGAATAACTTTCCAGAATAGATCTTATTTAGATCTTGACCTGGGTTGTACTTACAGAGCTCTCCTGAAGCAGAGGGGTGAATAATTAGAATTAAGGGTCGCTTTTATGAAAGAAGAAGTTGGGCACATGAAGCCCAGTCACCCCACCTCCTAATTTATTGATGGCAGCGACTTGTTAAAGGTGTGCAAGCCCAGAATGCATGTTTTATAACTTTAAGTCAGTTAAGTCACCAGTTCTGTCATCATAAGAACACTTGTGAGGCATCTAGGGTAATTCACATTTTCCCTTAATTTAGACCAGTTTTCAGTCTGTGACAGGAAAAAATACCTTCATAAATGTTTTCTTGAATTCCAATATAATCAGAGCAAGTGTGTTATCTTGCTTATTACCAAACCAGGAAAAGGTTGTTGCTTAACAATTTAGTTCAAAATAATTAGCCTCAAAGAGGCTGTGACTTAGAAATGCTGCCCATAACTCCCATTAACTTTAATTGACTTGTAGTGCAGGCAAGAAAAAAAGAAAAGTCATAGTACTCTTTTTTAAAATTAAATTTAGGGTAAGTATAAGAATGATAGCCTCTTGTTATCCTTTTCTTTCAGTAATCATTCTCACAATTCGTTTATGATCATTTTCACAACATTAACTTTTATAGTTGCTTTTTTTTTTTAAATATACCACTGTATATTCACCCTTTTAGGTCCCCATTTGTAGACCTCCAAAATAATTTCCGAATGGCTAATTATTTCCCAGTCTTTGTCATTATCATTATGTGACTGTTTCTCCCTGCTCATTCTCTTTCTCCTGGAGTTTTCCTGCTAGTGTTCATACTTCCTCAGTCTTTCCCTCGTGAGATATTTGATCCGTATTAATATCTTAGCAGAATTATCT
>NW_006159557.1:1533112-1535173 GCF_000334495.1 Tupaia belangeri chinensis | reverse complement strand
CCCTAGTGAGATATTTGCTACATATTAATATCTAAGTAGAATTATCTATTGCCTTATTCTAGCTTATCCAAAGAGGCACTTGCATTTTTTTCACATAAAATATATGATATATTCTTGTAGCACCACAGAAGGAAATCTAAACTGAAACCTGAATTTTATCTTGGGAGGTTCCTAAATGAAACAATGCCGGAGAGACAAGATGCTACTATAGCGGAAGCAGAGCAAGTGGGAGAGCAACAGGGGGACTCACTGCCAGTTCTCGTAGTATGCAGTCTTTTCACCCCAAATCGTGGATCTCCTGAGTCTTCTATTAATGAAGTTAATAGACGTTTACCTTCGATGTTACAATCTCCACTTTTTTGAAATCATAAAATATTTCCAGCACATAGACACATATTAAATTTGAAAATCTATTCTATCTCCCAGTATATCAGATTTTAACATTTTGTTTGTATTCATTTTCTGTTGTTGTATAAAAAATTCACACAGCCTTGTGGCTGAAAATAACAGAAGCATGTTATCTGACAATGCCTAATGAATCTAGTGTGTTACAGCTCATTCCTCTGCTCAGGGTATCACAAGGCTGAAATGAAGGTGAGGACTCGGTGTTTCTTCTCTGGAGGCCCTGGAGAGGAGCAATCTGTTTCCAAGCCAATTCTTGTTCAGCTCCCGCCCATTAGAGGATCGGAGTCACCATTTCCTGGCTGGTCATCAGCTAGTGACTGTTCTCAACTTCCACAGGCCTGTGCACCTTTTACCATATGGCTCCTCCATCATCTTCAAGTCACCAATGTCCTATCCAATCCACTTTGTGCTTTGAATCTTTGACTTTCTCTATCTCTAACCTTTGGACCCAGTTTTTTTGGTTTGTTTGTTTTAGAGATTTGATAAGAGTTTAATATCAAAGAGTAATGTATGGGCTTCTGTAACTTTTTTTGAAAGGTTTTTGCTATAGGGCACGTGTGCTTGTTGAAAAGACAGAAAAACAGAGAGACAGAAAGCGAGAAATCACCCTCCCCCCTCCCCCACAGGGAGGATGGCCACATCACAATCCCTTCTCCTCCATTCTCCTCTCTGGATCTTGGGCATGCATGCACACGTGCCTGGCATGAGTTTAAGGCACCAGGTCCAGGACTTGAACCATGGTCAATTATATGGGAGTCCAGCGACATAACCATTACGCTATCTGCTGGTCCTATGAGCTTGTGTGATTAAGTCAGGAGCACTCAAATAATTATCCTTTTAAAAAGTCAACCTGGAGCACGCATCCCCACCGTTCCTCCTCCTTGGACCCCAGGTTGGTTGTCTGGGACTTTAAGGCGAACTCCCACCCCATGTTCCGCTAGCCTTTAGACTGTTTGAATTTTGGTGAGTGGAGTAGCACGTTGCGCGCCGCGCGATTTCCTTTTTTCATTTTGTTTATCTTTGCTCTTGGGGTGTTGCTTATTAGGTCATTTGAAGGCTTACCACTCCTTAGAAACAGCGAGGGCTTTGGGCCTTCCAGGGCTAGTGGCAACAGTTAATGGTAATTGTGAGCAACAGGTAGGCCAACCATAAGAGAAATCATCAATTTTCTAAGCCTGCACAACTTTTAAAAATCAGAGATACCTTAAATAAGTTAGGAAGAAACATATAGGATTACCTGATGACAAGGAACAATCGCAGAGGCTCAAGAAATATGAGCAACCAACAAAAGGCCTCTCCCTCAAGGGAAATCATCAAGCCTACATCACCCACAGTCAATACAATGGACGTCGTGGACATGTTTGATAAGGAATTCAGAATATTGGTAGTGACCAAACTAACTGAGATGAAAGAGAAAAGAGATAAGGAGCTCCAGGAGATGAGGAAATTCTTCAATGACTTGAAAGAAGAAATGAATACCTTAAACAACAACCAGATGGAACTTTTAGGATTGAAGAATGTGATACAGGAAATCAAAACCTCCCTTGAAAGTATTAAAAGTAGGTTAGACCAGGCAGAAGATTGAATCTCTAATGTAGAAGACAAAACATCTGACTTAGAAAAAAGTATCAAGAAGATTGAGAAAACAACCATGAA
>NW_006159557.1:1531156-1531590 GCF_000334495.1 Tupaia belangeri chinensis | reverse complement strand
AAGAAGGGAGTAGGAGGCCTATCACTCCCTGATCCCAAGATATACTATAAAACTGTGGTCATCAAAACAGCATGGTATTGGCATAAAAACAGACCAATGGACCAATGTAAGAGAATAGAGACCCCAGATATAACCCCCAAAGCTTACAGCCAATTGATCTTTGACAAAGGATATCAGTCAATCCATTAGAAAAGGAAAACCTCTTGAGTACATGGTGCTGTGTATCCACCTGCAGAAAGATGAAACTGAAACCCCATCTTTCACCATTAACAGCAGTCAACTCAAAATGGATCAAAGATCTGAACCCAAGATCTCAAACAATAAAACTACTGGTGGAAAATGCTGGGGAAACTCTGGGAGACATTGGAGTAGGCAAAGACTTCTTAAATAAGACTCCCAAAGCACAGGCAATAATCCCTAAAATAGACAAGTGG
>NW_006159557.1:1494536-1530426 GCF_000334495.1 Tupaia belangeri chinensis | reverse complement strand
GTACTTAATGAGAATAGGACAGTGTGGAATGGGGGAGGTGAAGAGAAGAGGATAGAGAAAGATAGCAAGTGAACAATAGAGAGGCAGGACGTTAGTGAGAAACAGATATGGCTTATTAACTGTTGATAACATGCATAGTATTCTCAACTGGATTGGTCTGAGAAGTATTTCATGATGGACAAAATCTTTTTACAAGCAAAATGAGAAATAGAGATTGACTGTTTTAAAAAAAATTAGAATAATAATGATTGGGGAAAACAGAAAAGATATTGAATGTTGAAGCGGGGAGATTAATGTCTCTGTGTTGACTGACATGTATGGCATTCCCTTTTGAAAAAGTATTGTAATACACTGTAAAGTTATATGTAATCCAATGTAATATAAAGAAGATTATGATGATAATAATAAAAAATTTAAAATAAATAAATAAATTTAAAAATATCAACCTGCACTTTGCAAATTAATCAACTCAGCATAAAAATCTATTGTATTCATTGACTAGAATTATGCAAGACATAAAAAGCAGTCAGATACCTGGTGGACTGTCTTAGAACAGCCTACCATGCCACTTTGGCAATTTTTTAAAGTTTATTTTTTTATTTCTTCCAGGAGGAAGGGAAAGATGGGCACCTCTGTTAGGGTCTTCATGCCACAATTTACCCCTAGTCTCAGTCAGTCGTGATCAGAAATACAAGTATAATGAATGGGAATTCATGAAATAATGATTGCATAATGGAAGATCCAGTTTCCTACAGCATTCTCTGACACTCTCATTTGTTATCTTTTTTTTCCTTGACCATGAGAAAGGCGGGGGTCTTCAGAGTCAGCCTCCACTGAGCATCTTGATGTCTGACCTGCTTATGATCTGAGATTCCCTGAAGAACTACCTGGCGCTCGCTTGCTGTTTGCAACATAATAGAGATTCAATCAATAAATTAAAGACCTTGTATTAGCTATAGTTTCCTAAGACTATCACGCTAGCCTTGTTACCTAAATAGCATTGCTTGTTCTGCCACTTCTTTTTCTGCTGAATTAAAGTAACAAGCATCTCACTAACACACATGTCCTTTCAATGAAAGGAAAACTAGATCGTGTCAATGTTTTTTAAAGGCTGTTGGTGACTTTAAAAAGTGGAATATGAAGTATTTGGCTAAGAAAATCTGAATTATTTTTATTTCACTTACATCCAAGATTATTCATTAAGACACAGACTACCTTGGGACCAGCAGTTAGCGTAATGGCTATGTCACTGGACTTCCATGTAGTCGACCGCGGTTCGCGTTACAGACCGGTGGCTTGAAACTCACGCTGGGCGTGTGTGAGTGCATGCCCAAGATCCCAAGAGGAGAATGGAGGAGAAGGGCAAGTAGCGGCATGGCCATCCCCCCTGGGGGTGGGGAGGAGGGAATTCTCGCTTTCTGTCTCTCTGTCTCTGTCTGTCTGGGAAGCGCACATGTCCTATAGCAAAAACCTCTCAAAAAAAAAAAAAGACACAGAGTATCTTAAAAGTTTTTAATCATAATTTTACATTTTAAGTATGACATATACTCATTTGTTAGAACTCAATAACTCACTGCTACACCTGAGTGCTTAGAAAGATGACTGGCAAAGTACAGGCATCTTTAGAAATATTGGGTCATTGGAAAAGTCATGATATATTTTTCTATGCAAAAAAAAAAATGCATCATGACTTTTCTGATGACCCAATAGTTGAATTAATTAATGAATAAGGTAGCATTATATTTTACGTGGTTTTCCTGATTTAATAATTTTGAGAGTAAGACCAGTATCACTAACTATACACTAAATATACTTTCCAACTAAGAAATAATAGAATAAAAGTTTTTTAAATATGAAGTTTCTATATTTGAATTTTACATATAAATCAGTATATGTAATTGTATAATATAAGGCTTCAGATTTAATAGGTCCTTAGTAAATATTAGTTTTCTCTTCCTAACTGGATGTATTTAATATATTGAAAATATAACTTCTCTTAGTTCCCATTTTTTTCCCAGTTAAGGGATTGTTCTTCCTTGATGGGTTATAGTTTGCCTATTTTCTTTTATTTCTAAATCCAATATATTCTATCCGAAAAGGAGACATCAAACTATAATAACCTATTTGCAAAGTGGATAATTAACTAGGTTCATGGTTTCAAAATGATTTCTAGAATTCATGTCAATTTGCTAGTCTTATTCAAATTGAATTCAGCTTTTATCCACAAAATGCTTATATAGAGGATTAGATTAAAACTTCAGTTACTAGTAGTAGTAGAGGTAGCCAACTGTGATTAAAAAATGTAAGGGGCCAGCAAGTAGCATTGTGGTTGAGGTGTCGGACTCCCACATGGCTGACTAGAGTTCAAGTCCCAGACCTTGTGACTTGTTCTCTCTCTGGTGAGCACATGTGCCCTATAACAAGTTTATAAATAATAACAATAACAATAATAAATAAAAAACTAAATACGTAATTCTTTAAATAAAGAAAGTCATAAAATTTAAGACCGATGTTTTTTCATCGAAGAGTATTGCACAGTTATCAGTACCTTTTCTTTTTTTTTTTAAGAGAGATATTTGCTATACGGCATGTGCTCTCACTGAGCATGTACGCACATGTGCCCGGTGTGAGTTTTAAGACACTGGGTCTGGAACTTGAACCTTGGTAGACTACATGGGAGGCCAGCTACATAACCATTATGCGATCTGCTTATCCTAGTACCTTTTATTTTCCATTGGAAAGCAATTTTAGTCTAGGACATTTGATGAGAATATCTGACCTAAAATTAAAGGATTCTGTGTTGTGCAAAAAGCTCATGATATTTGTGGAAAATCTTGCTTTTCTGTGCACTTGTACAATTGATCAATCTAATAAGCAGAGGGAATAACTGTTACATTGAAAGAAATATGTATTTCTTGATTATAATGCAATGTTTCTGTTGTATTTTTGTTAAGACATCATCATCATCATCCATGCTCTTCATTTCTGGAATTCAGCATTTCCATTTTAAGATTCTATTCATTTACTAATATGCTATTATGAATCAGCCTATTGGCTAAAATTGGTACTTATACAGGCAATAAGCTTAGCAGCATATTTTCTAAGGGATGATCAAATTTAGTCCCTTTGAATGATATCCTTTGATGGCTTTATTCTGCCTATTTTGCTAAAAATCTTCCTATTATGCATGATTACATTGGCAAGCAAATGCAAACACATTTTCAAGTCTCCTAATAAATGCACTTATTAATAAGGATTGTTGCCATGCTTCTGCTCAAAAACTTGGGCATTTATATTGTCATTCACTTTAATTCACTATCTTATTTGTCATCTCTCAGTATGACACACTTTTTACTTACAAATAAATCATCCAAAATATTAAAAATCTTTTGCCTGAGGTCATCAGATGGCATGGTGGTTGAGGTGTTGTATTCCATATGGTCAGCCATGGTTCTATTCCATGGCCTGGTGGCTTAAAATTCACAGTAGACTCTGTGCATGTGCACTCAAAATACTAGGAGGAGAATGAACAAGAAAGGATTGTGGCATGGTCATCCCTCCTGGGGATGGGAGGGTGACTTCTCACTTTTTCTCTTACTGCCTCTCTGTCTCTCTCCTATGAATGAATATGCCCTACAGTAAAAAGAAATAAAAACTATTACTTGATACAATAAATAGTGACCGATTCTCAAAGCATAATAGGCCAATAACATCTAACCGATTGCCTAGAAATAAACTATCTCTAGAATGGTATTAGAGAGAAGTGGACAAAGAGAAGAAAAAGCAAGATGTGTATCATGCCCTCATCAGTTGTCATGGCTCAATTCTCCCCCTATAACGGCCATAGTTTGGAGTAAGAGTGACTTGAGAAACATCTCATTTATTTTCCTTGATAAGAAAATCTTGATAAGAGGGAATCAGTAAAAATCAGGATTAAAAACAAGAAACATTTCACTTAAAATTGAAATGAGATTTAACTGTGCTGGCTTAGTAATCAACTACTAATCATGTATTTGAATTTTTAAATTGAAAATAAGATTTTTTTTTCCTCTTTTTTGTAGAGAGAATTTTTCTATAGGGTATGTATACTTGCTGGAGAGACAGAGACAGAAAGTGAGAAATCATCCCTACAGAGAGATGGCAACGTTGCAATGCTGCAATCCTCCTCTAAGGATTTGGGGCATACACACACACACACACACACACACACACACACACACGGCATGAGTTTCAAGCCCCTGGGTCTGGGACTCGAACCACAGTCAGCCATCTGGGAATCCAGTGATTTAACCATGACTCCATCTGCTAGTCCAGAGAATAGGGAATTGTAAGTCATTCATAAGATAGATATTACTAGTATATAGGTATCACTATATACTAGGAATTGTGTGAAATGCTATGGCTGAAATTATGAATAACCATCCCACCACCACAATATGATAGTAAGAATAATAATAACAACGTGATGTCACCTGTTGGGCCCATGATTGGCAATTACTTTGCCACATCCTTTCCTTGCCTTTCCAAATGGTTCTCGAAACTTCTCAAACACCTGAGAAAGAGATTGCTATTTAACTCATTTTCCCAGTGAGTGAACTAGTCTGAGCTTTGTAATTACAACTGTGCCTCAGTGTGCTCGTCTGTGAAAAGGAAATTATCGCTGTGCTAAATACTAATGGCCATTATGATTCCCTGTAAAATATAAGGAAAGTGCTTTGAACAGTGCCTACCACATGGTAGGCTCTATGTTAGGGTTTGTTATGATGACATCATATAAAATGAACAGGTAATAGAACCATGTTTAAAATACGAACTCATTTTTAACTTATGTATCTCCCCATTAAAAAAAAAAAAAAAAAAGCCTATCCTCTAAAATGTTAACTTTGTCCATTATCAGATAGAGGGATGAGGACCGAATGCAAGTTACAGCTCCATTCTTCATCACGCTTTCAGAATTTCTCAAATTTTACAAAATTAACATGAACTATTTTACTAATTAAAAGTGCAATAATATGACAGAATAAATGACAACTAGCAGCAGTAATTTATTTTATTTCTCCAACTTGAAAATAAATAGTGTTGCTTCCAAGGGATATGCTGAAACACCAAGTTTTATTGCAAGTTTCTTTCTTCGAATCATGTACTCCCTCATTGGCCTGAGTTCATTTTTCTAACATAATATGTGCAATGACATTTTCCACATTATCAGGTATATTGAAGAATAAAATTATGTGCATTTCCAAAATAAAAGTTTCTCTTCTGAAATTAATTTCTAAAATAAATATGTGCTTTTTGTTGCAGCTCATTTCCCCTCAGGTAATGCAAAGATGGAGAAAGTGCTATTATTTCATGCCTACAAGATTAATATCTCAGCAACTACGGATATTCCAAGAATAACTGTAATAAACCAAAATGAAAAAGTGCTGCCGATAACATCTTTAGTTCACTTCTGAAAGACACGCCAAGCCACTATGAGTTCATACCCAAGATATCTTCTCCACCAAACAGGTGGGAGTACTTATGAGACAACATGAACCTCAATTTAACAAACATATATTAACTGTTGGACTAGATGTGAGGATCTACTTTCTCCATACATACAATATTACAAGGCACAGTTTCAGACTCTGGGGAATTCAAAGAGCTAGATGACCCTTATTCTCTTCCATGAATCTTGTAATTCATTTGGGAAATTAGGATTCAAGTTTTTAACAACAGAACTAGGAATGAGAAGGAATAAATACATAGTCACTTCCCATGAAAAGGAGGAGGCTTTGAGAAGATATCCAAAGTAACCTAGCAATCTATCTAATACTAGGTAAATTTCATAACATTCGATGTAACTTCTTGCCCATCCATAAATTTTTAAAACATAAGTGTGCTGCATGTTACATTATTTGTATGTGTGCTATTATATTGTCCCCTGCTCCTTTAAGAATTAGGAAAATATTTCCTATAAAATGGATCATCTCTGGCTGTAGTCATTGTGTTGAAAGCCCATGAATGATGGCTGACTTAGACAATTTCTCTTTCATGACACTACTTCATCTCCCACTTTAGTAGATTAACTTCAGGTACAAAGGCTCAATTCTTTCAACCTGAAGAGATGGGGCAAGGTAAAATTTTTCATATGAAAGCTGTTATTCGATTTGGCAGTAAATAATCTAGGCAGATGGTTTAGAACATTTTTATTTGACAATGTTTTCCAAGTTTTTAATAATATATAGCATGCTTTGTTTATGAGTTTGCAATGCCTGATGCACTTCTACCTACATTAACTCACTTGATCCACACACTAGTGTGAGATGAATATTATCATATCAGTGCCCCATTTACAGATGAGGAAAAGATTTCTCTAGGTGGTTATCAGATTTGGTCATGCTCTCAGATGGAGACACAGACAAGAAAAATTACAGTCACAATCACCAGGCAAGAAACTAAAAGGTTACATTTATTGGCATAATTAGGAACTTAAATTTTTAAATGAATGCAAATATCCATTTACCCCAAGTATATTTCGATAAACACAATTTTAATGGCACAATTATTAAATATTGAGACATGATTGTTTTGTACCCTCCAAATTTTTCTTCAAGCTGATCTTGTGTTGACTTCTAGCTAAGAAGCTCTCGGTATATAATGTGGGACCTTAGTTTCTACAAATGTGATTATTCAGAAAGCACTAGAAAACTCCAGGAGCTAAAGAAATCTCTAATTCAAAATGTTTCATCTGGTGTATCTCATAATGAGAGAAATGTGTGATAGTACTATGACACTGAGGCTGAGTTATTGATGATCTTAAAATAACTCATATTTGCAAAGAGCTTGCTCTAACTGTAAATAGTAAGCATTAATTATAGACCCTGACTATGACCAATGTCTAAGTGCCTTATTTATAGTGCTATTATGTCTTTATGATGCCCTTAACATGTCCCTAGGTTTTCATATCAGCAGAATCTCTACTGTCACCCAGGGCTCACTGAATGTTATCTAAGAGCTTCAGGCCTTGGCAAGAGCTTCTCCATCAACCTCCAGAGTCTCTCTGCTCTATTGTAATTGATAAACTCCTCACAGTTCTGGTGGTCATTGTCCCAGTCCAACCCATCGGAGCCTGGATTACTGTTGTCCTTGAACATCCCCATTCAACCTACGCTTTCTTCTTTATTCATTATGAGCTTCATCCATTTATTTATTCATTCCCTTATTCAATTTTTGCCTAAATGTCTCTATGCTAGCACTGACTTTTTTTTTAATACCTTTTTTTTTTTTAGACTTTAATCATAGGGATGTGTATTCACCAGAGAAAGAGAGAGACAGAAAGTGTGAAAGTAAGAAATCACCCCCCAGGGGGATGACCATATCATAATCCTTTTTCCTCCATTCTCCTCTAGGGATTTTGAGCACTCATACACATGTGCTGGGTATGGTTCCTAAGCCTCCAGGTGAGAGACTTGAACCATGAAGTCGGCCATGTGGGATCCAGCTACCTTAATCTCCACGCCAACTGCTGGCCCTGTAGGCACTGTCTTAAAAGATAAAATAGGGAACAAAACAGATAAGATTATTGTCTGAATAAACAAGAAAAATAATTATCTTAATATTATTAATATTATAGTAGCTATTAAAATGAAAATAAATAGGGTGGTGGAATATGTGTTAGAATACAAGTTGATGAGGAACTCCATAAATGGTGCTATCTGGAATAAATTTGAATTAAGCTGTGAAGAAGGCAGTCTAGCCTCCTTCCTTTGCAACCTGGGCTCTGAGCTTGCAACCCACTAAGAGAGTCACAGAAGCTTTTGGGAACAGCAGCATGGCATGGCTCAGGAACTGAAAGCATTCTGATAGCTCAATCTTAGCAATCAAGAAGGAATGTGGTATGAGTCTTAAAACTACATAATCTGGAATATATAAGACCTGATTAGATTTTAATTTTATTCTAAGAGAAATAATACATGCTGGCAAGCAGAAAGACAGTGACAAGAAAAGTGAGAAATCACCCCTAAGGAGTGGCCACACCTCAGTCTCTTCTCCTTCATTCCCCTGGAATTTGGGGTCATACACACACGTGTGCCCAGTATGTTGTCAAGCTTCCAGGGAGGACTCCAACCATGGTCTGCTATGTAGGGGTCCAGCACCTTAACACTAAGTCACTTGCTGTCCTCAAGGAATAGTTTTAAAGAGGAGAATGACATGATTGAACTTTAAAAAAATATATTTCTAAATATTTCTGTTCAATTTTCCATACAATCATATTAGATTATCTCTTTTTGCCTATCCTGAATGTTTCCTCCCCAGATCCCTTCATTCTCCAAACTCCTCAATTCCTTAACCTCTATATTAATTGTACAGTTACCATTCTTGGAATTTCTCCTCTACCACCTTGGGAATTAATTCCCCTCTCTCCTCTATTAGATGTGGCTGTCATATTTCTGGTTTAAATCTCTCTCTTTCCTGGATCCCTTGACTATAATTGATGTGGTAGGTTGTATAATTAGTTCATAGCTATTTATTTCCCTCTCATTCCTACCTACCTACGTATTTTACTGCAAGAAAACGATCTTCCTCCCCTCTACAGACTTCGGAATTTTTTTGACCAATGGAATATGGGTACACATACAATATCCAAGCAGAAGTTTTAATAGCACTTCAGTTCTAAGAAAATTTTCTTATATCATTTCTTTGCCTGTTTCTGCCCTTCTCTTTCTTCTTTTCTCTTTAGCAACTCCTGTTAGTGGGATCACTGATCTGCATTTCTTCTCTAGTTGCCATAACTCCTGTTTTTCAAATCATTGTCCTAGGTTTTCTTCACTTTCTGTGAATTTACTCAATTTCATATTATAATCTTTTTATTTGCTTAAAACCGTGGTATGAACAACTGGATAAAATGTGTTGGCGCATACTGAGATTCCAAAGAAATTGCATATGAAGTTTTGTGAGGAAGAAGGGTAAGAAATCAATTTCATAAGTATCAAATTTGACCACTCTTATAGTAGTAGATGAAAGTATCTGGGCTTGATTCAAGTCCTTAGCAAGGCATACAAATTTGACTGTCCTGGGCATTTACATGGCAGTTAAAGCTAAGGGAATGAATGAAATCACTTAAGCAGAGACTATACCTACAACAAAGCCATTCAGAGCTCCAAGAATTATAAATTGGTAGAGAACTATTAAATAGCAAGAAATTTAGGACTTATCACTGAAATAGGAGTGAGTGTTGCAGAAACTGAGAGATGTGGGTATGAATGATAACAAATCAGAGACTTGTCCACTTCATTGGCCAAATGAATGTCATGATGTCCTTAACACATGTTTCAGGGAGTAGTGGATAAGGAAGAGAGACTTAACAGGGTTGATGAGCAAACAGAGTTCCTTAAATACAATTTTGTGAAAGAGAATCAAAGAAACAAAATATGACCCCAAAAGACTTTAGTATCCATGGAGGCTTTGGATAGTTTATATAACTTTTATTTTATTCATATATTATTTCCTGACCTAGTAACTAGGGTTCTTGGCTATACAGAGATTCTAAACTTCCAGAAAAAGTCAGTCCCTTGAGGACTGTAACTTCAACAAACTCCTTAGGTGATATCATCAATACATGTTCATGTGCCATCTGACCATGGAGAAAAGAGCAATCAATTCTGCCTAAGTGGATTAGGGAAGTGTTCACAAAAAGATGACATTTTAGGGACCAGCAGTTGGTGTAATGGCTATGTTGCTGGACTCCCATGTAGTTGACTACAGTTCGAGTCCCGGAAACAGAGGCTTAAACTCACGCTGGGCACATGTGCCCACGTGCCCAAGATCCCAAGAGGAGACTGGAGGAGAAGGGATTGTGGCATAGCCATTCCCCCTGGGGAGTGATTTCTTGCTTTTCTTCTCCCTGGTGAGCACATGTGCCCTATAGCAAAAACCTCTCCAAAAAAAAAGAAAAGATGAAATTTTAGTTATACCTTGAGGATGGTTTTTATCCTGCCAGTGAGATAAATGGGGATAGAAAGGGAAAACATCCCAGAGAGGAAAAAATTAGTATAATCAAGGTTCCAAGAATGTGAAAGGTAAGACATGCATGCTGGACTGTCCAGAGGATAGAAGTTCAAGGAAGAAGTATTGAGTGAGAGAGAGAGTAAGACTAGAAGCTAGTCCACAAGAGAAAGATGGTGTCTGATTAAGAAGGGCCTTGTTTCAGGGTCAATTGATCGTGTAGAGATGAAGGTGGCTCATTCCAACATGGCCGCCTGAACAGTTCAAAGTCTAGACCTGTAGTTTGAGAAAAACATGCGAGATAGTGTGCATGTATGTCCAAAATCCTGAGAGGAGAATAGAGCCAAGGGGTTGCAGCTTGGCTATCCCTCACCACCACCACACCCCGTCTCTCTCTTGCAAACACATGTGTCCTATAGCAAAATTAAAAGGAAAAATAAATAAGAAGCAATAAAAAGAAGGACCTTGCATGCTCTAAATATAAGAATAAAAGCGGTATCCTCTGATAGCAATAATTAGTGTTTACAAAGCATTTACAGTCATCCTCACATGACAACTAGTCCCCTATATAATCTAATTAGATCATCAAAAAAAATCCCTAGGGGATAGACTTGTCTTTTCTTCATTTTTAGGATAAAAATGTATAACATGACTAAACAGTGACTTTCTCCAAGTTATTTTATTAGTTGGGAAAAGCACGCTACTCTAACAAATAACCCTAATAATTCGAAGACTTAATATAGGCAAGTTTATTTCCTTCTCATGTAGAATTCAAGAGCACCTGCAATAAAGGCATTCTATGCAGTGACTTGGGGATCCAGGCTTCCTGTGCATTACGTTTCTGACCACCTGTGAGTTCTCAGAGTCCTCTAAATTTATCTGATAAGTGAGAAAAAGAGTGTGAGAAAGATACCACCCACCACTGCATGCTGAGCAACTTGAAGCATTTTCTGCATTGTGCCATCTACTATTTGCTGATTCCTTTCATTTTCCACAAAATAGCAAAGGCTTGATAATAAGCTGAGCATGAACTTGGAGTGTATCACAAGTGAGAAAGTACTTATATGTATCATGAATAAACGATTTATAAGAACAACTGTCTTAGGCACTGAGAAATTGCCCAGTCTCTTAAGGAGAACAGTATTACCAGGACTGTGACTCAAGTGAAAGAGTCTTCTATTTTTTTAGATTTTTCCTATAAGAGCATGTGCTTGTCAAAGAGAGACAGACAGAGGGAAAGTAAGGAATGATCTCTCTGGAGAGATGGCCATGCGACAATCCCTCCTCCTCTATTCTCCTTGTGGGATATTGGGCATCCATGCACACACACCTTGTGTGGTTTTCAAGCCACCCGGTCTGGGACATGAACCATTGTCAACCATGTGGGAGTCCAGTTTCTTAACTACCAAGCCACCTGCTGGCCCCAGCTGCTCTTGATGTTTGGTCCAAAGTGGGACATCTCCTACAGGCATGAGATGAGGGTCAAGAAATTCTCTGGGCAGAAAATTTCATATATAGTCAGTCTAGATTTTTTTTTAATTTGAATATTTCTAGAGAATCTTCCATTTACAAAGTTTGATGGATATGACCTGGTAATAGAAGGGGCAAGGTGAATTGTGAGTCACTGATAGCCTTCTGAAGTTGGTATAATAGTATCTGTCAGAAAATTCATGTTCAGGGAACCAGCAGTTAGCGTAATGGCTATGTCGCTGGATTCCCATGTAGTCGACCGCAGTTCACGTCCCGGACCCGGTGGCTTAAAACTCACGCCGGGTGCATGTGCATGCATACCCAAGATCCCAAGAGGAAAATGGAGGAGAAGAGATTGCGGCATGACCATCCCCTCTGGGGGATGATTTCTCGCTTTCTCTCTCTATGTCCCTCTCTGTCTGCCTGGCGAGCACATGCGCCCTATAGCGAAAACCTCTCAAAAAAAAAAAATTCATGTTCACTGAGACCCCCCAGAATGTGATATTATTTGGAAATAGAGTGATCGCAGATGTAGTTCCCAAGAAGATGAAGAGAAATCATTCTGGATTTCAGATGGGTTCTCAGCCCAACAACTCTAAGAGGGAAGGAAGGATTCTTCCCTAGAGTATTCAGAGAAAGTGCCCTGTTGACACCTCGATTTTAAATTTTTGGCCTCCAGATTGATTATGAGAAAATAAATTTCTGTTGTTCTAAGTCACCCAGTTATAAGTAATTTGCTATGGCATCTTTGGTTAACTGGATACTCTGCAAGTTTGGAAAAACCAGATATTGCTAAATTATTCCATTTGTTTCCACTCAATACTTCTTAAAACTAACTAGGCATGTTTTACTATGTTTCGCTATGACATCATTTGGATTTACACTTTATATTCTCTGTTCCCACTCCGAAATCATTTTTTCATAACTCAGATACTCATTACCTTGAATTTGAAACTAAAATATCTTCTTTCTCTTCAGTCTCTCAGTCCACCCCCATTGCAAGCACAGGTTTGTCTGTCTGTTCATTTGTCTTTTTCAATACATGATCAGGCTATTCTTCCTCAGGAACCAAGAAGTTATTGAGCTTAGTATAGACAAAGATTAGGCTAATAACAAATAACAACAACACTCTGTATTCTGTAATTTAGGTCTCTTTCAGCATAACAAAATACAAAGGTTATCAGCCAATCCCTCTAAAATTAGATTTCAAAGTATACAGAGGTAAGCTTTCTCTTTTCCTCTTTTAGGATTTCAAGGCAACAGGAAAAAAAATGAGAGTGGAGGATGAGGTATATATTAGATTTCTAGGCCTGTTGTGACAAATTACTAAAAACTCAATGACTAAAAATGATGAAATTTATTCTCTTTTTAAAATTTTATTTATTAATTTTCTTTTAAGTTTTTTCTTTTATTCAGATTTTATTTTTTCACAAAAGATCTTAATTAATCTAAATTCTTTCAGTAGCAAGTGCAGCTGATATAAACAGTATCCATGAACACATGCCTGACTTTAGGCATAAAACTCAATGAGTAGAATGAACATACTATAAAGTAGCACCTAGCTGAGGCTACTGCAGTCATTAATTAAGTTTTTTTTGTATTTTTTAATGTTAAGGAAAATAGTTTTAGTTTTAATAAATCAAAATTTTAAAATGTTAAAATTTTGATTAAAACTTAAAGCCAGGAAAAAGATTAGGATTATGTTCAAATAGTAGGTAGATTCTAAAAACTCAAAAAACAGATATGAACAAAGCTAAAATCTAGTAATAAGTGCACTATAATTTTTCTCTGAAACATTTTTTCTCTCTCCAGTCCCCCTTTTACCAAAGAGAGACATAAACTAACTTACTTGCAAAAAAAGAAAAGAAAAAGAAAATTTAGTCTTAAATTGGCCTGCTATTTTTGCAAAGCCCCATAAGAATACTAATTGATTTAGTTAGTTTTGCTGGAAACTTTTGTAAAGTTTCAGATTAGACTCTTTAAAAAGCCTCCCAAGGGTACTGAACCAAGTAAGGAACTCATATCTGACTGTGCCTTTAAGTACCTGTACTTGAAATTTCTTGGGAGCCTGTCAGGAAGTAACATTCTTTACTTACCTGACTGGCAGAACTGTTTATAATACCAGGTAATCTTTCCAGGAGCTTCTGTTGGCTTTCTTGAGATCTACTTTAGTTCCTTAGCATTCTGATCATATCTATAGAAATGACATTCTAGTCAAAGCCTTGCCAATAACCAGTAAGTATTTCCAATTTCTGATACAAAGCAACAGATATTATTGAACTTATGCAAATTATCGTTCTGCCACAAAATAGGAATTCTCCCAAATACTTTCAATTCCAGATGGGTCAAGAAGGGAGAAAAGCTTGTGTTTCAATTTCAAAAAAAAAAAAAAAAAAAAATTAACAAATTGTTGAACCTATCAACAGTTCAAAAGAAGACAAAAATCTTTAAATCTGGAAAACAAAGCAAAGAACATCAGTAGTGTTTTAGTCAAAAGTTACAAAATTCTATTTCATTAGTGCAGTTTCATGTAATTAATCTCTCTTCTGCTCAATTTATAATGTTATTGTGGTCTGATCTTTCTGTTTAAATTCTGGAAGTTAACATTCAACATTATTATTGATCTTTCTGGACATGTTCCTATCATTAAGTTAGTCATTTTCTTAGTTGTTTATGTTCTCTTATATCCATCTCTCTGACTTTAGTTTTCCTAGTAGAGTACTCCCTTCAGAACTTCTTGAAGAGCTGGTCTAGAATTGCTAAATTCTTTCAGGTTTTGCTTATCTGAGAACGTCTTTATCTTTTCTTACCACATGAAGGATAATCTTGTTGGGTATAGTAATCTTGGTTGAAATTGTTTTTCATTTAACATTTTGAATATATTTCCCTATTCTTTCCTTGCCTGCATTGTTTTTTTTTAATTTATTTATTTACATTCATTCACTGTACAACATTACAACATACAAAATGAAATTTTCCATCCAGAGTACACTGTATATTGTCTCAATCAAGCACATCAACGTACATATTATTGTCAATAAATAATTTTCCATTTCTTGCTTCCTGTTATTTTGCTTTTTATCCTCCATCTTTGATTCCCTATCTCTTACCCTCTGCCCTCTCCCACTCTCATCCCACTCTGTCTCTGGTATCTATGTTTGCTTTCTATACTTCGAAAGGTCTGATGTTAACCTGATGGGATAAACTTTGTACTAACTTTATGTTTCTCTCTTGTCCATTTTAATATCTTGTCTTTGTGGTTTTAGCAAATCTGGCTATGATGAGCCTTGGAGAAGATCTTTTGGGGTTCATTCTATTTGGGGTCCTTTGTATTTCTTGGGTCTGGATATTTGAATGCCTCTCTAGGTTTGGAAAGTTTTCTTCCAGATTTTCATGGAATAGATTATCAATGCCCTTATTAGATTCTTCACCTTCTGAAATATCAATTATCTGGACGTTAAGGCATTTTATGATAGCTAGTATTCTTGTATATTATTCTCATTTTGGGGGGTTATTTTCTCAGTTATTTTGGTAAATTTTTTCTAGGTCAGAGGTTTTGTCTTCTGCATCTGAGATTCAATCTTCTGCATGATCTAATCTGTTTTTAATACTTTCAAGGGAGGTTTTGATTTCCTGTTTTATAGCCTCTAATAGTTCCATCTGATTCTTTTTTATGGTGTGTATTTCTTCTTTGAATTCATGTAAGAACTTCCTCAACTCCTGGAACGTGTCTTTAATCTTTACTCCTGCATCTTCTGGAGTTTGTTTTCTCTCTTCTCTGTCATTTCTGTAAGTTTTGTCACTATAGAAATTCTGAATTCTTTATCTGACATTTCCACAAGTTCCACTGTGTCTGTGGATGATGAAGAGATACTGTTTTCCCTTGGGGGAGAGATATTTTCTTGATTTCTCATTTCTTGTGCCTTTGCAGTGGTTTCTGGGCATTTGATGGATTATATGTTTCTTCCTAATTTCTTGGAATTAAATCTTAGTATTCAGAGTTTCCCTGGCACTCACTGAGCAACCTGTACTTTTGTCATTGGAACTGGATATTACAAAGGCCTCCCGGTTTCTAGAGAACAGGTACACCTGGGCTGAACTGCAGGGTTTCAACTGAGAGTTCAGAGGCGTGTGGGAGGAAGTGAGACACACTCTCTCTGTAGCTCTGTACTCCCTGTTGCTCACTCTGTAGTCTATCTCTTTTTTTGTTATTGTTGTTGTTGTTGTTATTTTTGTTTTATGAGAGGAAGACTTGTGCTATAAGGTGCATATACTCACCAGAGAGACAGAGAGAGATAGAGACAAAAAGCAAGAAATCACCCTCCATTCTCTTCTCTGGATTTGGGGCACACACGCACATGCGCTCAGTGTGAGTTTAAGTCACCAGGTCTGTGACTCAAACTAAGGTTGACTACATGGGAGGCCAGAGAAGTAACCATTACACCCTCTGCTTGTCCCTCTCTAAGTTTTAGTCACGTGGTGGTGTATTCACTTTTAGCTAATTTGTTGGAGAAGTTTCCTGCAACTGCAGAGTTCATGTGCTTCACTTTATTGTGAGGTACCTCTGTTCCAATTTCTCTCCTCTACTGTGTTTTGCAATATGATATCCACAGAAAGAGGTTTGAGTTCAGATTTATGAAGAAGAGTTTCTCCCTTTGTGCAGCAGGTTCAGTAGGAATCGAGGATTTCTCTAACCCTAATAGTATTCAGATGTTTGGCCACTGCCTAGACCTGTGTAGACACTCAGTGTGTGAAGGCTTAGCAGCAAAATGAGAAAGAAAAAAGAAAACAAAGGAGAAATAAAAGAAAAAAAAAAAAACACAGATTAAAGAGAGAGACAGAGAGAAGACAGAGTCTGCCCTGTCTAGATTTTGGGATCTGGATGGTGAAGTTGGAGCAGAAAAACTTCATTTGCCCTAGTCCCTGAAAAGGCAGGTCACAGCTTTGATGAAGATGACTTCCGAAAGGAACTGTGATTTGCCTGTCCTGTCTAGATTTTAGGATCTGGAGGGTTGAAATTTATTCTCTTACAGTTCCAAAAAGATGTTCTGGGGCATGGGGTCAGACAGATCCATCTTCAGAAGTGGCCTCCTCTTACTCGAGACATTGAACTCTCTAACCATAAGTCTCTTTATCTGTGAAATAGGAATAATTCATTAGTAATCCATGTGTTGGTTAGATTGGAGTAAATAACCCAAGTAAGAGATGTAGCTCCATAAATTGCAAACATTCTATTTATTTTTTTCAGTTTTCCAGAGGTCACATGTGCTCACTAGAGAGAGACATAAAGAGAGGCAGGAAAGCAAGAAAAGGCCCCCCTATGGCACTGTCACTTTTCAATCTCTTCTCTTTCATTTCTCCCTCCTTTCAGGGTCTTGGGCACACGTGCACAAGTGTTTTTCAAGCCACTATGTCTGGTGCAGGACTCAAACACATGTTTGGCCATGTGGAATCAAGCTGCTTTAACCACTAGGCCAGTGGACAGGCCCAAGATTCCAAATATTCTATGAATATATTTAGTACAGCAAGTGCTCCAGGAGTATTAGCTACTATATTAATGGACATAAAGTTTGTGTCTTCGTTTACATAATAAGGAAGCATCAGCCACATAACATTGAAAATGAAGCCAAAGGCCCCGGAATCAGGCAGAGTTGATTTCAGTCTGAGCTCTATTTGTACTGTTGTGGACTAGCTCCTTAACACATTGTGATCACTAGTACCCTCATCTTTAAAATGGAACTATTAATGGCACCCAACTCGCAGGATAGCTGTGACTATTGAAAGAGGTGAGGGAAATCAAGTACTTTGTAAAGACCTTGCACATAATAAAAAATTATAAAAATTGATAGTTACATTATTATCAAAATCATTTACTCAATTTCTACTAAGCACCAGACAACAAGTCCTTCTACAGATAATTTCCTTGAAGTCTCAGAACAATTCAATGAGTTAAATATTGTCATTATCCTCATTTTATAGTTGAGAAAATAAAGCTCTTTAATGACTAGTTCAAAATTATAAAGTAAGTAAAGTCAATATGAAGTTAGGGCTCAAATTCACAGTCTGGCACAGGAATTTAGCCTCTTAATCATATAACTTTAAATAAAGCAATGGGAAAACCACCATAGAATATACCATTTGCTCCTGAACATATTCACTTGCGAACTCATCCAGACACCTAAAGCCTCTGTGATTAGAGGAAATAATCCAAGTAAAACTATAGCTCAATAAATTGCAAACATTCTTTTTTTTTTTTTTAATTTGCAGAAATCACATCCACTCACCAGAGAGAGAGACAAAGAGAGAGGTGGGGAAAGCAAGAAAGCACTTCTCATATGGCATGGTCACTCTGCAATCTCTTCTGTTCCATTTCTCCCTCACTCCCGCAGAGTGAAGATTTCTCAGTCAAGAGTTTAGAACTTGCCTCTGGTACTTCAGGGCATTGCAGAGATCAAAAATGAGGCAGAAAAGTTCTTTGAATTACGAAGTCAACAAACTAGGCATCCAGGGACAAAACATAAGGACTCTATGTCTGCAAAACAAGGAAGCCTGGATCCAGAGAAGTATCAGTCATCTATAAAGCGGTCAGGTTGCTTTACATCATGTTTCACTGTCTCAAACACATTGAAGATCTCTCCTCTCAACAAAAAATCTCTGAGTATTTATACACCATGGAATAAATTATTTTTATCAAAATCAAAATAACATGTACTGTGTCTATAAATATTGGCTTGTCGGGAAGGTCATGATATATTTTTGCATAGAGAAATGCATTATGACTTTCTTAATGATATAATAAAATATCAAGAGGAATTTTGGCAAATTGCAGTATTTTAATTATAGATTTAAAAGATTATTTGTCTGCAGGCTAAAGAAGATAGAAGACAAAATACATGGTTTGAAATTTTCTTGATAAATGCCAATCAAGTCTTATTTTTTAGATAAGAAATGGAGAGGCATAAGCTTACTACCACATATCAAAATATAGATCATATAAATTTCTCTTTGTAATTTTCCCAATTCCCTGTATTTCTTATTATAAATCATGTTTACATTAGGAAAACTAACTCCTGTTTATTCACCAATTGATATTTACTTTTGTCAAATTTCTGCAAGAAACCTTGGGAATAATCTCTTTGTTAATTTTTTTATTTCTGAAGGCAAGAAAAAGGTTCCCAATACTATTTGGCACCAGCTGAGTCACCTCAAAGCACCTTCAGGCAGTTGATTCCAGAGGCTACTATTCATGAAAACCACTGAAGCTGTCACACAGCTGTACCCTGGGAAGTTACCATGGCAACATGTGAGCATGACCCCACAAATGTAAATGCTAGTTTGGTCACATCAAGCAAGTCAACAAAAAGACAACACATGAGACCCCAGCTGCCAGGGTATGAAATCAACAATATGTGAACCCCAAAGGGATATCAAAAGACGGTAATATGGACACACACCCCTGACCATTGATTCCTTTAGCCTGGGAATATCTTCAAATTCCTCTCCTCTTTCATGCTTAATACCCAATCTTTGCCAGCAATTTCTATGTCTAATTAGATGTCTGTGCCCACTCATCTTCTCTCTATTCCTATCACCTCAGACTAGAACATCTTGATCTGCATCAGGATGGTGTCAACAATCTCCAGCCACTTAGCTTCTATGCTGCAGTATTCCACACTCACACAGCTCCAAGGAAGAACTTCTTAACCCAGATGCTTATTTCGAAGCGCCACTATCCAATGAAGAAATCAGGGTTGATAGATAAAACCAAGATGTACTGTAAAATGTCTGCCATAAAATTAAAGAAATGTTCTAAATCCAATGGAAACATATTGACAGGACAAATGAGGCATCATGAAGTAACTCTCACTGGTCAAATATGGGATAATATGTATTGGGTCATCAGGAGAGTCTTGATGCATTTTTCCATAGAAAAACAGAAAAATAGGTCATGACTTTTTCAATGGCCCAACATTTTTAAATGAATAATACAAGGATAAATTTTAAACCAGTGACCAAATTAGAACCCATGAGTTCATACTAAAAGTGAGTAACATACAAACATGTAATTCTTTAAATGAAAATTAAGTGAAAGAGAATGACAATTAATGTTACAGAATGAGAAAAAATGAGAATAATCAGTCACCACCATAATAGTTGATTAGGGTAAGAATTATCAGTAGTGCTAAATACTGTTGAGTAAAAGTTTAATAGAAAACAGGATATTTATAAATTCTCAAAGTATTTCACAAGGGGAAAAAGTAGAGAAACTAGCAGATTTAGCAAACTTAAGTTTCATTTATTATTATTATTATTGATATTTTTATACATTCAATTGATGAACATTATTTGGCTTGTAAAGAGAATTTACTCAACATGAAATATACCTCAAACCAGTCTAGCTGAGAATACTATACATGTTATCATCAACAGGTAATAATCCATTTCTGTGTCCCACAAATGTCTTACCTCTCTATTTTTCCTCCCTAATTTCCTTCTCTACACCTTTCCCCTCTCCCACCCTCCTTCCACACTGTCTTCAGTGTCCTAACTATTTTCAATGTTTTTATGTCCTCCAATCTTTCAGCCTCTACCATACAGTGTGGATTGTTGTTATATGTTAAGTGGAGGCCTACAAGGTCTCTCTTTAGTAGCCTGACTTGCTTCACATCCATATTTGTCCACTTTCTATAAAAAGCTAAGGTCTTGTTTTGTTGTTGTTGTTGTTTTGTTTGTTTGTTTTTTGAGCTTTAGCCACCTTAAACAAATAGACAGTTCGCTTCACTAATGGGACGAAGTTCTATCATACATCCCCTGCTGTAATGCAGTGAAAAGGTCACATTTCTGGGTGACTCCTGTGAAAGGACATCACCGGCATGGTATTCTTGCCACAGATGCACTGCGTGCATCTAGTAGTGATGTAGCCTCAGACAATCAAACTGAATGGTTTGGGGTTTGCACTTCCACAGGCCAATATTCTTCAGGCCGTCAAAGTGATGAAAGACAAGAAGCTAACCCCTCTTCCAGACAAGGAGGCAGGATGTGTGGTAACCAGGTGCACTGTGCACTTCTGAAGTAGGGCCTGGGTCCAGAAAATGCAACTAACTGCAGTAAAGGATTTTAGAGAGCTTCAAGTACACTCTATGAATCAGATAGTAGTGCATCAATGTAATAGTTACTCAAATTGGTAATTGTGTTAGTACATGCAAGAGAAAGTTCTTTTTCTTTGGAGATACTGAAATATTTAAAGGTAAAAGGCCATGATGTCTATAATTTACATTCAGATGGCTCCATATCAATTATAATAATAACAATAATCATAATATTTTTCCTTACAAAGACAGAGAAAAACACAAATGATGAATCACTAATTTAGATTAAAAGCATACAAAGATTCATTGAAGCACTTCAACTAATTTTTTGTCAAAATAAAAGAATCTTTCGAATTAAAATGTATTTTTATGATAGTTTTCCTTAAACATTTTCAATGGTTTTCCATTTTTGTCAGAATAAAATTAAGTTTCTAAAATGTCCAGTTTACACTGCAGCCTTATGTATAGCAAATCTTGTGATCACAGGGGCTTACTTTCCTGTTCAAGAAAACTCCAGAATCTTTCATGTCTGGCAAAAGTCCATATTTTTCTCTCATTTGTGAAGCTGGCTTCCTGTTTATCTCTCTACCTATCATGTATCTCTTCACTGCTTCTTTTTCTTTTTCTATTGTATACAGTTCTTATATTAGTGAATAGCAAATTAGAGAAATTTCTATGACTACTCCATCCCCATCCCATTTCCTCTAAGTCCCTTGCTTATTTCTTTCATAGGAAGTGTCTCCATTTTCTTTCACAGATGATCTGCTTAAGATTTAATTGGGTTTCATCTGAACTCCTGCTTTTACAGGATCTTGACAAGCACAGAAGTTACCTGCTACCACCATTGATATAAACATGCTTTTTTGCTGATAAAAATTGTTAAATATGAGCATGCATTTTGAAGTGTTAAGGGTTATGGGTTAGGGTTTAAAAGAAAAGCATGTATTCTGTGAGACTTCTGTGGTGATCTTTCATAATAGAGGGATTTTTGTTAAGGCAGTGGGTGGATTAAATGAGACTATAAAAACTTTCAAAACTGACAATTGTTCTATTTAATCATCTGTTTACTTGTCAGTCATGTCTACTTGAGTGTATTTCAAGCTTCATAAGACCAGAAACACTAATGCTTTCTTCTCTGCCCTATTCCCACCCAGATGCCTTCGACAGAGTAGGACCAACTGAAAAAATTAATGCAACTTTTTTTTTCTATTTTAGACATTTTTACTATAGGGTTCATGCACTCACTGGAGAGGCAGAGAAACAGAAAGCAACAAATCACCCCTTCCCCATCCAAAGAGAATGGCCACACCGCAATCCCTCCTTCTCTATTCTCCTCTCAGGATTTTGGTCATGCATGCACACACGGCTGACATGAGTTTCAAGCTGCTGGTACAAGACTTGAACCTAAGTCAACCATGTGGGAGTCCAGTGCCTTAACCACTATGCCACCTGCTGCCCCCACAAATGTATTTAGCTAGTTGCTGGCCACTGATGCAAGGATGGGCAAGGCAAAAATGTGTAACCTTCTGTCTGTTCTTTTCTTAGCAATTCTTTAATTAGCCTTAATTTCAGGAACACTTTTTCTCCATTCCTTCCTGACTGGCTTATATGCTAAAGAGTCCCATAATGTCATTCAAGGAGTTTCCTGTTTTGCATTACAGGTTAGTATGATAAGTAGAGGTTGAAAGCAGTCAGCACTACTGCTTGCAATCTCTATAACAAAGTGATTTTCGTGCCAGTAGATTTGAAACTAACACATCCTGAGAGTGTTGTGCACCTTTCAGGTTTGGAAAACTTTCTCTCTGGGTTCGCTCTTTCACTGTCCTTATGTCAACCACAGTTGTCGGCCCACGCAGAACAAATTCTGTTCTTTTACATGACAATGTTTCCAGTATTTGTAGGTAGCTCTTCCATGTCTGAAGTTTCTTTAATTCAACTTCATCAGTGGTCTGATGAAAAAAAATGCCTCTCCCTTTTTGAAAAATATAAATGCAAGTTTCTTTTGTACTGGAACATTTTTCTCAATGTCTAAGCAGGGACATTTTCTTTGTGACTCTGTTCTAAAGTAAATCTAAAATGGAAAAAGTATGCTATCTAATCCATCTCCTTTAGGTCAGTTGAATATGCTTTCTCCAAAAAGTTAATACTATGTTCTGGGGACCAGCAGGTGATGTGGACACTCCCACATGGTCAACCATGGTTCAAATCCTGGACCTGGCATCTTTCTTTCTAGCTTTCCCTCTCTCTGTGTGTCTCTCTGGTTAAATTTAAATAGATTAATTAATTAAATTAAATAAATAATTCTTGACTGTTCTATTTTAGAGCTGTTTTAAAGTCCTCTCCCCACCTGAAACATTTTCTTTCAAATTAAGTTTTTGTTTTCATTACAAGTCAATATACAGAAATAGCTGATCACAGCTATGTGGATGGCTAATATTTCAAACACTTGCTTTATTTATATAAGTTGCATGTCAGTAGGTGATTTCCTCTCTTTATCAAATATACCATGTAGGTATAATTATTCTCCTTCTAAACAGTAGAAATAAAGAGGTTAAATAACTTTTCCAAATGCACACAGCTAAAAAGTAGTAGAATTTGTATTATCTGTATTATCTTCATTTTCTATCACTTCTATCATAGTAAAATAATAATAGAAATGTAAAGTCAAGTATTGTGAATAACTTGTGCAGATGTGACACTGATTGAAAATAGGACATATGTGGGACAAACCACTAAAACAGATTATTATATGTAACTAAGAAAAAATTATCTTGGAGTAGTGTTTGATCATAAGTAAAATATTAGCACACACTTTTTAATCGTTGGCACAGGCTGGTGTTAAAAGTGGAGATTGAGGAGTAGAGGTGATACAATTTTTTAAATGGTAATAAAACATTAGACTGAAAGAATTATCATCCAATCCTTTTAGCAAGCAGGATCTTTATTATAATGGTGCCTAATATTGATTATCCTTCTTTAAAAGATTCTAGAATAATTGGAGAAAGTCCAAGAAATACAAACAGAAATAACGCAACGGCCAAAAAAAATAATAATCTGGTATAATAAGAGACTAAAATTACTTCCTAAATGAATACACAAATTGGTGAATGAAAATGGCTCTTTATATAGGAACCAAAAATACTAAAGGGTGACCTGATTGCAGTCTTCAAGGACTCAATAGAGTTGTTCTCTGCATCTGTGAGAATTTTAGACAAGGACTTTAAAAAAAGATCCTGTCATTAGATTTTAAGAATAACTTCTCTATCTACACAATGACACTATCCTGAAATAGATTGTTGTAAGTGGTGGACAGATGTTCACAAATAACTGAGAAAATAATAGAACATATTTTTAATAAATAATGGGCGTTGAGGGTCAGAATGCATCCCCTTCACCTATACTGTTCTTTTTTTTTCCTTTTTTTTTTTTTTTTGGATAGGTTTTTGCTATAGGGCGCGTGCACTCACCAGACAGACAGAGACAGAGAGACAGAAAGCGAGAAATCACCCCCAAGGGGGGATGGCCACGCAGCAATCCCTTCTCCTCCATTCTCCTCTCTGGATCTTCGGCACACATGCACATGCGCCTGCCGCGAGTTTAAGCCACCGAGTCCGGGACTCGAACCGCAGTCGACTACGTGGGAGTCCAGCGACATAGCCATTATGGCAACTGCTGTTCCCCATCTATACTATTCTTGATACATCTAATTCTGACTTTGAATTACAATTCTGGAAAGAATCTAAGGAACATTCATCCAGGAAGTTCTCAAGACATCCTCTTTTGAAAATTCTGTAGGAAATTGGGTTCTTCTTTCCTCTCTTTTCTCTCTTCTCCCTACCTTCTCTCTCTCATCAAAATCAACATTTTTTATCCCTTACTTCCTAAAGCTAATTAGAACTAAAATAAAAAGAAAGTGAAAAACACCCAGAAAGTGTAAGTAATAAAAAGTGTTCACGATTAGTCTGAAAGGGAGGCGGTATGTGACCACAAAGAGAGAAGGAGTCATACTACACATTGCAGTCCTTTCTTTCATTTCTTTCCCACTAATCACCTTTTAGAGTGTATCTGTCTTTGGAATGACATTATTCCAGGACACCTTAGTTTAATTCACCACCTTCTTCAGAGGAAAAACAAAACAGAACAAAACTCAACCCTTAAAGATCTTCAGAGAAGTCCCACACTATAGATTCCTAAATTTAACAATTTTTGCCAGCCAAAATATCATGTTAATATCAATAATAGTAACAAATAACTTCTGGGCTAGTCAAGGTCCTCTGGAAACACATGTTACGATTAAATCCAATGTGCAATAAACATCAGGAAAAACATCTAAGAAAGAGAAGGCTGGACAAGCAATCAGATCACCACCTATTTCTGATCCCAAGTGAAGGAGAAAAGGGAGAACAAAAGCAAAAGCATCTTAGATGGTAGAGAAATTTTAAGAGGAATTTAACATAATGGGGACAAGCAGATGGCATAATGATTATGTAGCTGGATTCCCATGTAGTCGACTGCAGTTCAGGTTTTGGACCTGGTATCTTAAAGCTAATGCCAGTTGCATGTGCATGACTGGCCAAAATTCGAAATCCCAAGAGGAGAATGAAGAACAGTTTGTGGGATTGTGGCATGGTTATCCCCACTGGGGAGTTATTTCTTGCTGTCTGTCTGTCTCTCTGTGGTGCAAGTGCCCTATAGCAAAAATCTCTTAAAAAATAAAATAAAAAGAAGAATTCAACATAATGGTTGAGTTCTTGAGCCAAAGTCACCCATGAGAAGGAGTGACCCCATCACCTGGTCTCCTTGGAACAGTCTGTCTCGGCATTTCTAGCACATTTGGTCATTGGCTCTAACAGAGCATGAACCACCGTCTAATACCATAGGCCAGTTTCAATACCACCAGAGAGTGAAACTCCTGAGAGGCACTGTTCATATCCACCAAGGTCACACTCTGTGCCACTCCCTGTGTTCAGCACTCTGACTTCTCGCCCAATTTCCCACAGTGACTGAAAGGCAAGATGAATGTCAATCCACATTTCTCTGACTCACCAGCCTATCCTCTTAACCCCCACACCTACCTCCCACTGGACTGTTCTACCTCCCTCTATGCCACATCGCCCTGATTACTCTTAAAAATATCTGAAGTGAATAATCCAGCCTGTAATTTAGACCTATTTCTGTTTTCTTTTCATTGTGACAGCGAGGGAAAGAACAGTTCAGTCTAACCCTTCAAGTGCTTAAAAAGTATACTTTGACCATCTGTTCTCTTTGATGAACAGAATAAATGCTCTTAATAGGCTTGCACAGACTTGTCACCCAGTGCTCGCGTTATCCCTCTTCACCTGTAGCTACATGTTCATAACACCTCTCCATATCGAGCACGCTCACACCACTGAGTCATGTTCCTGTAGATTTACCTTATTTCTCGAAGTCTTAAGCAAAACCAGCATTTACCTCCCATGAATAGATTCTTATTCCTGCTCTTAAGTGAACTGTACTTTTGCCCTTTTCCAACACCACTTCAATTTCTCATTTCATATTTTTAGCCATTGCAGTTGCTTTGTTCACTTGTATGTCATCTTGAGCCCATTTTGAAGTTTTAGCAATGTATTTTGTATTCCTTTTGAGCTTTTCAGCTACAAATACTAGATCCAAATATCAGATGAGTGAACAAAAACTCCAGTTATGTGGTTCTGCAGAAGAGGTCTCTGATTCTCTTCTGGAGCATGACTTTATCAACAGTCTAAAATGAGGTATTTTCATCTTTTTTATTTCTAAAAGTTACTTTTATTAAGATATCAATAAATCAATACTTTAAAAAGTACTTCTCTGTCATTTTAGCACTAAAATGAACTCCTGAACACCGCCACAGGGAGGACACAGAACCATTTCATTACCTCCCAAATCTACCTGTAGACCTTTGTTGCTAGCCCTTTCCCCACCATCAGCTCCTAACAACCCATATCTTTTATTCCTTCAGGGCATGTGCACTCGCTGCAGAGACAGAGAGACAGAAAGTGAGAAATCACTCCCCACGGGGATAACCACACTGCAAACCTTTCTCCTCCATTCTCTTGTCTGGATTTTGGACATGCACACTTGTCTGGCATGAGTTTTAAGTCAGAGTCTTGGACTGGAATTACAGTCAGTCACTTGGGAGTCCAGTGCCTTACGCCACCTGCTGGTTCAACAACCACATAAGTTTATCTCTGGAGTTTTGGCTTTTCTGGGGTAGGGTATAAAATAAAGTCAGATGTTACATAACCTTTGTGTCTGACTTCTTTCCCTTAGAAGAATGAGATTCATCTATGCAGACAAGAATAGTTAGGAAAGGAGAAAGTTGCACCTGTCATAGATGCGTTTTCGTAAGTTTATCTCATTTACTTCATAATCCTTATGTAAAATTCCTACCATATGTCACACCACATGCGTGCTACTTTCCATATATCTTATCTTTTGATCCTTATAACAATCCAACAATGATTCTATTACTCCCATTTTATATATGATAAAACTGAGAATAAGAGAATTTGAATAACTTCTCTGGTATCTCAGATAGTAAATAAGTGAAGTATAATTTTTTTCCAGGACTACACAAATCTATGTATTTTTCATTACTTATTGGTTCAGTTTTAACTTCAGTTTAGAATACAATATGGAATAGCTTTCTTTTTTAATAATTTTTTATTCAATATTATTATTTTAATTTGACCACAGAGAGAATGGGAAAGTGAGAAAGCAAGAATGCCATGTCTGGGTCTCAAACTGCTGTTAGCCATGTGGGAGTCCAGCTCCTTAACCACCATACCACCTGCTAGCCCCCAGGAATAGCTTTCTTAATACTGCTATATGTGGACTCTCATTTAAAAAATTCAAACAGCATGTCTTTGCATAATTTGCAGTGGCTTGTCCTCCAGTTTCCAGGACCTAGTGCCTTTTCCAACTACTTCATAAATTCTCCAAGTCAGTCTCATCTGCGCTCATAGTATGTGGCCTCTGCAATTCTCAGACCCACTAGAGTCCATATAGACCCTCACCACTGTTCCCTGTCCTTCATGGGCCAGGAGTCTCTGCACCCCACACACTGACCTCCATCTTCCTGGCACTATGGATAGCTTTGTGGTCTTCTGACTTGGCAATTCAAGCAAGAAGTTGAAGGGTTTTCGAGTGTGTAAACATCCATGTGTGGGAGACTTAGTCCTGAGTTACTTGGTCCCATCATTGTTTTAACATTAATTTCCCCATATGTGCTCATATTATCATGAATATAGTGATGGGATGGATTGAGATATTATCAGCCTCCCAATGACCACAGTCACAATGTCCTTCCAACCATGAGACCTTATTGCTTAACATACTTCACCATAAACTTCTTTCTTATTAGATAAAAGCAAACTCACAGCTGAGAAACATGTCATTCTGTAAGTTAATCTGGTTTCTTGTGGGCTCTTCTACCTCTACTACTACAGCCATGCACTTCGACTGGGCATATCTGCTTGGGTCTAAACTCTGATTAAGGCCAAAGTTTTAGAGGTTTTGTTTAGTGTTGTGTTTTACCTAGTTTTGCATTGCCATCCGTGTAAATGAACAGATACCAACAGGTTTGGGTGAGGTTCTGGATCATAGAATTACATATCTCTACATAATAGATGTATCCAAGTCTTAGCCCCTCCCAATTTAGATATCTTTTACTTGAACAAGGACCAAGAATCAGTATTTTGTGTAAAATCCTGGGCGTTAGCTAACATATAGTTGATATTCAATCCATTTGATTTTATTTTCTTTACTTCTAGGAGAGAAAGAAGATTCAATTCATGAAGTGCTTTTCCTGGTTTTTAGTATACCTTCAGTGATCTTTATCACATTCCTATGCTGATGCTATTGACAATTTGTAAATTGTCAATAGTTGCTTACTAAGTGGACAAATAAAAACTTGAGTAAGAAAGATAAATCATGTTTCATAGAAGGACAAATAAAATTATTCCTACCTAAAAATCTTACCACTTAACTACTTTGTGTCTTATTTTCTAAAATCTATAACGAAAACATCAAGATAGATGATATATTTCTGAATATTCTATTTTTTCACCAAACTTTGGATCAATTAGATGAATGAGGTAAAACTTCAAAGCTATAGTCAAAGCAATGACTTCAAAGCCTGATCAAAATTCAGGAAGAAAGATTAAAAATACACTTTACAAATAATGATTGACACTGTGATTAAAAAGGTGAAGTTGTCAATTACATTAAACCCTCTACACAATATACTAAGATTTTGTTTAAACTGTAAGTTTTATTTGACTATGAAATGAATTTGATTCTTCTTCTATCACCAAATGAAACATCATATTTGCTTTGAAATAGACTTTTTTTCCTTTTAAATTATTCAGAAAGGCAAGATATATCTCCGGCATATTTTCATTATAAGTATCCAAATAACTTTGCCTTATAAGAAATGTCATTTTCAAATTAACAATTATAAAAGATGAAGGGATTTAATATTTCCATCTCAAAGATGGTTTAAATATGCTGGGTTTTTATCAAGACTTTGATATTATTATATCAAGTTTCTTATGTGATCACAATCTCTTCATATAGGTTAATTACATTCTCACAATCATAGCAAATTTCATCAATCTTCTAGGAGGAAGGTGATAAATATTGCAGCACTAAGGAAACGTCTCCACAGTCTTCAGAGCTAGACTCAGCCTGACACTTGGGTTTCTTTGGATCTCAGGAAGTCTTATTTATCCACAATAGTGTCTGCAATGATCTGATTTACTCTGTCATGCTATGATCAGCCAAATAAACATGTTCTTTAGTTCTAATTGGATCACTAGGCTTGAAATGATAAAGATCTATACAGAGAAACCGAGTTAATCATGTTTGAAGAACACCTGTGTGTTTACTGAGGGACAGAGGCTTCAGGTACTCCACATAAGCATTCATAGTGGCTACAACTCAGATAAAGTCATTTTAAATAAATGTATGGATAAATACATTTATTTCTTTATTTCTGTAATCCTTCAGGAAACTACGGTGTTATGTTGGTATTTTAGTCTTTTTTATTTAACTTGCATAAAATTGCTAATGGTAATTATATTCCATTTCAAATAGTCTTATTTATCGGCCCAAAATGGTTAGCACAATTCTTCATGGCAATTAATTATTAAAAGGTAAGAAGAAAGTAAGTAGGAAGAAAAAAGAAAAGAAAAAAGCTTCTTTTTAGTCAAAAAGTTGTTGCTCCACAACTTGAACCAGGGAATGAATGTCATATTGGAAGCTAAGTTCCTACAGAAATCTAAATATCGACCTGGAATAATCTTGGTTAATTTTTTCTTAAAATGTTTTCAAACTTTCAAATTATAATTGTTAGATTTCTTTTCCTCTTTGTGTTGGTCTTATGGAGTCCTGTCCCAAGAGACTTGCTGGGAGAAAAATCTCTCCATATCTAAGTGATACTTCTCTCCAAATAAAAACCAAACCACTCTGGTTCCTGCACAGAAAGCAGAAGTACTGTTTGTTATGGCCTGCGTTGTGCTAAGCATCCAACATCCACCACTGGCAGGGAGGCCAATGAAATTAAGAACTACATATCTCTAACTTTGAACAGCACCCATGTTTTCAAACATAAAAATGGCAATAAAAGCATAGATAAGTCAGTAAAGCAGTGTCCTTATGTAAATTATATTTCCCAACATGACAAATTATTTTCAAATTTAAAATGAGAACTATGTTAGGATTGAAAAATAAGTTCTAAGTACTGACAAATTATTATTTACCTCAAACTAAGAATTCATATTTATTCTCTACAAAGAAAATTTGAGCTATGTAAAAAAAAAAATATGGCAGATTGGAGCCAGCAGGTGGTGTGGTGGTTAGAAGCACTGGATTCCCACATGGCTGACCATGGTTCCAGTCCTGGACCTGGCAGCTTGCTTTCTCACCTTCCCTCTCTTTCTCTCTCTCACTCTGTCCCTCTCTGGTCAAATTAAAATAAATAAATAAATAAAGTTCAATAACATAATTCTTTAAAAAATATATGGCATATCAAAAAGAAAGTAGGGTGTATCAAAACATTAATGTCAAATTTAAATTTTCCTTTTGTATGAAACTACCTAAAATATTATTTCAATTATTGATTGAGCCATTAAAATTATAGTTCCTATATAATTAATGATTTTTCTCATAGAAATAAGTATTTCTTTACCTTTTTTTTGTTTATTTGTTTTTTGTCATAAGGCACTTGCACTGGATGGGGAAAGAGAGAAAAATAGAGAGAAAGTGAGAAATCACCTCCTATGGGGGTTGGCCATGCCACAATCCATTCTTGTCCATTCTCCCCTCGGGAGTTTGTACACACATGCATTTGTGTCTGGCATGGTTTTCTAGCCACTGGGTCTGAGACTCAAACCTTGGTTGGCCATGTGGGAGTCTAGCACCTTGCCCACTACACCACCTTTTGGCCCCAGTATTTCCTTACTTATAGAATACCTTAACAAATTTAAATATTATAACTTTAGACTAAAAGCTAATTTCAGAAACCTGGAAAATTATGCCTTTTGAGCTAATTTATCCTCATCAACCTTATCTATAAACCAGTGAATAAACAAGATACAACTACAGAACAAGAAAATATATTTAAGACGTGTCTACAAGGCCAACCATAAGAAAATGAGAAAGCTAAAAAACAGGATTTTTTCTTTAGATTTTTCATTTTTCACTTATTTATTCACTTGTTTTATACTGAAGTGTCTACAATGCTAAGCAATATGCTATTGAAGATGCTGAAGATTTAATAGTAAACAAGACAGAAAGCCCATCCTGGGAACCAGCAGTTAGCGTAATGGCTATGTCACTGGACTCCCACATAGTCGACCACGGTTCGCATCCCGGACCCGGTGGCTTAAAACTCACGCCAGGCGCGTGTGCATGTGTGCCCAAGATCCCGAGAGGAAAATGGAGGAGAAGAGATTGCAGCGTGACCATCCCGTCTGGAGGGTGATTTCTCGCTTTCTGTCTCTATGTCTCTCTCCGTCTGTTTGGCAAGCGCACGTGCCCTATAGGGAGAACCTCTCCAAAAAAAAAGAAAAGAAAAGAAAGCCCATCCTGACAGATGAACTTACCATTAAAATACAGTGTGATGACTGGAGTAAAGAGGGATGCTTAAAGTGACATGGAACAATGGGGATAGACCTGTGCAGACTTCTAAGGAAAATCTTCATGGACAAAAACTTTTGATCTGAATATTTTTAAGAGTAAATTTTCTGAGTCTTTTAAATCATAAAAATAATCAAAACTCAACACAATATTGGAAAATACAGAAATACAAAAAGAAATAAGAAAATATCATCATTACTAGCAGTTTGGTGTGCTTCAATGTTTTTAGTACATAAAGCCTCTAAAAATTTTATTTTTTCTTCTTCTTTGCTATAGGGACCGTGCCCTTGTCAGGAAGACAGAGAGAGGGAAAGTTAAAAACCACTCCCTCAGGGGCATGGTAGTGTTACAATCACTTTTCTTACATTCTCTTGAGATTTTGGGCACACACATACACACAGACACCTGCCATGTATTTTAAGTCAGTGGGTCAAGTCTCAAGCCACTCAGTCAGCCATGTGTGGGATCCAGCATCTTAACCACCATGTCACCTGCCAACCTAAAGTTTTATTTTTTGCACAGCAAAATTTATATAAGATGTTTCAAAATAACACTAGGTCAAAGGTAAATTTGCATGTTACCATACAACTTTGTAAGCATTATTTCTTGAGAAACCTTTTTCTTTGAAGAGTTATCTGTATAGGCATACAAAATACCAAAAGCTATACTGGATAAGCTAAAACTATCTGAATAATTCCAGTGTTATGATGACCTATTCTCCATTTTTTGCTTTCTACATTTAATATGTATATTGTAACATAATTTATATAAATATCTCCCAGAATTTGTTGATTTCTGATATTCGATTATTTAAAATAATTCAGAAGGTACTGTACTCAGAATTTTTTTTTTCACATTTGGGGTTTTTATTGAGAATAAATTTTCAAAAGGAGAATTGCTGTGTCACAAGGAACCTGGGATTATGCAGGGTAAAGTGAGTACGTTTGAGAGCAGGATGTGGGTGGGTAGGCATGAACACAACCCAGGTAGAGGAAATGGTATACTCAAGTTATGGAGGTGCTGGTCTGTCGCCGGCAAAGAAGCTTGACTGCACTACTCTATGGCTCAGCCTATTACCGAACTCCAATCATGTTCACCCTCCCAAGTGCTATAAAACCAAGCCCTAGGCACATGGTGTGATGAAGGAAAGTCCAGCTTTATTGCAAAGCGCAAAGCAAGGAGAGCAGGCAGTTCATGCTGAAAAGACCCGGTCTCCCCCAGATGTTCCCCACATGCATTTTTAAGAACAAAAATTAGGGGCAGAGGTCCTAGGTGCATGATCAGTTCAGTGATTGGTTCAAGAGGGCATGATCATCTTGTGGGCATTCTTGATTGGTGAGGCCTTAGATAATCAAATCTCTCTTCAGGTATCTGGAACCATTCAGCCTGGCGTCTTTGAGCTCAAAACCAGCAGTTTCCTGCCTACAAAACATCTTACATATTGAAATGAAAACCTTCTTTCCTTTAAGTGAGAGGTTTAGAGGTCAAATGGCCCTCACTTATGGTCCATGTTGGTCATTATCATAACCAAAGTCTGAAGACTTACTCCTTACCCTGGACCATTACAATGTAATGGACTTTACATTTCAGGAACCCTAGAAAATACATTAAAGGGTTCTTGCTTGGTTTCAGGCCTTGGATTTAAAGCCTAAGAATAAGACCTTCTCTGGCATCAAAAGTTGCTTCATTCCGTGCTAGTATACAAAATTATAAGTGTTAGGAGTTGCCACACCTTTTAGAGACAATAGCACTAAAGTTGCTGATAGTTTTTAGTAGTCCAAGTTGCTAAATATGACCAGGAAGATCAGCAACAGTAACAAGAAAACATAAAGAGATCTGCTGTGGATAGAAGCAAGAATTTTCTCAAGATCTTAAATAATAATGAATGCTCAAATTGTCTGATTAAGGTCACAGAAGTGATATAATCGCTAATGTTTCAACTCAAAAAACTCTGCATGGTAATATCACTTAGTGGTTTCTCCAGCTATAATTTTACTGGACACTTGACCAATATAATGACTTCTACTTCAAATTCTTTTGTGAAAAGAGGTTGGTTACATTAATGACTTCTACTTCAAATTCTTTTGTGAAATGAGTTTTGTTACAGAAGAATAAAAATAAGTAAATAAGACTATGAGGTTTTTAAATTTTTCCTTATAATTTGTATTGTTCCAAAAAAAGAAAGAAATTATTAGAACAACAAAATCAACTATTATAAAAATTCTAAAAGTTGTAATGTTTTTATATCCCTTCAACTTTTATATCATTTAGTATATTACAAGAAGCCTGCAGCTATGATAAAGGGTCCCTCATTTTTTTTTTTTTCTAAATGAAGTTCACACTTAATTTGCTAAGTGGTGAAGAGTGGAATAGTGACTACATTGAGGGAAATAGTACTCAGCTTACCCTGAAGACCATTCTTCCAATTATAAATTTGTATTAAGGATTTTAAGGAACAGAAGCTACTATATATAACATTATGGATGTTTAGAATTACAGGCAACCTCAACTTTTAAGTGCCCTCAAAGGAATCCTATAGATCAAGTTTCTCAGTTCCCCAGATTTCCTGCAATTCCAGGCAATGGACTTACTAAGCCATTCTGAAAATTCTCCCTATACAGTCTAATACCTCATTTCCATAGAATTAGGGTAACCATTTATCATGACAATAAAGTTCTATTGTACCAATCTAGTTATTAAGAGTGCCTGGCTTCACTTACAAATTTGGAGAAAAAGTGATGTGCTCTTCCTGCATGCAAATGACCTTCACAAATAGTTGTGGAGGGGAGGTGTGGAGGGAGGTTCTACAGGATGAATTTAGAAAAATGAGAGCCATCACTTCCCACTCTAAGAGAAATTCTTGGTAAGATTCATATAAACATTCAAAATGCATACAAAAGCAAGAAGAAAAATATTCAAGTGTCAAAAGGAGAAAAACAAAAATACTCACTGCCTTAGGTAAGAGTGGAAATTCCATAGCTGGCTGCCAAGGTCCTGAAATAAAAATAAAAACCTAAGAACTGGGGTTCTGATGCCTGCAATGAGATGGAATTTGGGATCAGAAAGCCAGGATGGGGGTTCCCTTCACTGAAATCAAACCTAAAAAAAGCTGACTAGCCACAAATGGTATCAGTTGTTCTAACTAATGTAGTGCTGAGATCCACTCAACTGAACACATTTTTCTGAGTTGGGAGTCGGGGGCTGTGGATTAGAAATAAAAATAAAAACAAACACACAAAGACTTATAGAAAAGCCAGGGTCAGGTGGGCCCCACTTCTCTGATGGAGAAAACCACATCCTTAAACTAGCCTCCAGTTTATTATTTTATAGGGCAGAAAACAGGGGAAGAGGAAATGGAATGCAAAGCCAGTTGTTTTCACGTTAATCAGCTGATGATGCAAAAATGACTGGCACCATTTGATTTCTTCTGATTCTTTTGGGCAAAATCTGAATAACACAGGTGACTTCTTTAGACAGATACTGCTTTGCAGTATTGTTAGTTAGCATATTTGTATTTTAATGCCTTCATGGCTATGCAGATGAAGCTCAGACTCATTTCTGTTTGTCTGAAGGTCACCATGTTTGTTCAGAATGACCAATCTCCAGTGTAGATCTTTGGTGCAGAGTCCTTGTGTGGAAACAGGATGACTGGAAAGAAGTCTAAAGGTATATTTAGTGTACATATGTGAGTACCACATTTGCAATATGTGGAATAGGAGCCACAAGAAACAAATGTAAAACATTGCATTCTAATGACTTCATGACTTCATGCTCTCAGAGGTAACTCTAAACTACCCCCATCCAGAGATCTTCACATTTCAGATAACCTGCCATTTTGAAGCAGAGAATAATTGCATTGAAACTGAGGTCACAGACAAATATAAAAATCTGAGCAAACCCAATACCAAGGAAGGTTGATTAGAGACCTGAAGAAGAAGATACTTGAACTGAGAAACTCAAATGAGAAACCTGAAAGCATCTTTATAAATTTGTGTAACCTGTTCAGAGAGATAAAGGAATGTTCAACACAAAACAAGAGATTATCCTACAGAAACAATCAGATTTTGAAACAAGCATAAACCCTAAATTTAAAAAAAGAAAAGCTTTGGAAATTAAAAAAAAAAAAATCGGGAACCAGCAGTTAGCATAATGGCTATGTCCCCGGTCTCCCACGTAATCCGACCCGG